>NC_143583.1:142575230-142877141 GCF_048544385.1 Mastigoproctus giganteus
TTCATGGCACTTAATGAATAGGTATATATTATGGATTGAGTATATGATGCTTCTTTTATTTTCTCCAGGGCTAGTAAAATACCATACAACTCAGCAGTATAATTACTACATTCTGAGGGGAGCTGTTTGGCGATAGCATCTGGCAGGACTACAGCTGTACCAACTTTACTGGCAGTCTTGGATCCATCTGTATATAGCTGCACGTAACTCCTAAACTGAGTGGAGAGGGACAGATGTAACTGTCTGATGTTAATATCTGGAAGATTATTCTTTCCCCATTTCTGATAGTATTTTTCTATATGTATTGTGGGTATTTGCCATGGCTGGATTTCCATGCTAGTATCCTGCATTATGTTATTCATGTTGAGTCCCCAGCTAGGGTTTAGAGCTTAAAGCCTAATGTCAGATGGTTTGTTGAGACGTGATTTAGTTCGATAGAGGTTTTCCCATTTTGGTCTGAAGAGATATTGCCATATCGGGTGATGTGGAAAGCTGCTGATTTTAGCGGCATAATTTAGGAGAAGAATTTGTCACCGAAGGTCTAGCGGCGGTTCATTGGCTTCCATATATAGACTTAAAATGGGAGATGTACAAAAGGCACCCAGTGCAATTCGAAGTGCACTATGATTAATGGGATCGAGCCATTTCAGTACACTTGGCCTAGCTGAGGCGTATGCAGGAGATGCATAGTCTAAGTGGAATCTAATTAATGAGCGGTATAAATGTGGCAACATATACCGATCTGCACCCCATGACATAGAGGAGATTACTCTAATAATATTTAGTTTCTTAAGACAGCTGGTACGAATATATTTTATATGTTCAAGGAAGTTTAATTTTTTATCAAGTATTATACCAAGAAAATGAGTACTTGGTTGAAATGTAATACAATGGGAGTCTAACTGAAGGTTTGGATCAGGATGCAATGTACGTTTACGATAGAAGTGTACTGCAGTTGTTTTCGATTTAGAAATTCTGCAGCCATTGTTTTTGGCCCAAGAGACTATTCTATTAATGGTGCCTTGTAGTTGTCTCTCAATAATTCACATATTTTGAGAATGACATGAGATGGCAAGGTCATCAGCATACAAGTATGCATAAACTGTGTTAGGTATACAATTGGTTATAGAATCGATCCTGATGGCAAAAAGTGTTGCACTCAGCACTCAGCCCTGGGGAATTCCCTCTTCTTGAGCATATGTTCCAGAAAGTGAGGAATGGTAGAGGACTTGGAAGGATCTGTTAGATAGGAAGTTCTGAATAAATTTCGGGAGATGACCCGAAGACCAGATTTATGTAAGTCCCGAAGAATCCCATAACGCCTAGTTGCATCAAATGCTTTCTCGATGTCAATGCATATCATAACAAAGCGTTCATTTCTTAGAAAGGCATTCCGAATATTTGCTTCCGCTTTGATGATGAGATCAAGCATTAGCATTAGTAGAGGCATTTGATGCAAGAAAGCAAGCTTATGCAGCATCAGCCAAAAAAAATAAATAAATAAAATAAATAAATAAAAAAATAACCACTTCCACTTCATCCCTCTGTTCGTTCGAAATACCTGTCCAGCTGAGCCTTAAACTTATTCAGGCTATCAACCTCCACGACAAGGGATGGATGTCTATTCCACCAACCAACCACCCGCTGGCTAAAGGCAAATTTCCTCACGTCTATCCTACATCTGTCTTTCCTCAATTTGAATTTATGCCCTCTCAGGTGATTATTCTGAGCAAGAGGAAGAATCCCATCAGCATTGAGCATGCTCAAACCATTCAAGGCTTTATACACCTCTATCAGATCACCTCGCTGGTGCCTAGTCCCAGACACTGTAAATTTGCAAAACTTAAGCCTTTCTTCGTAAGAGCACCCCTTTGTTCCATTCACCAATCTTGTTGACCTTCTCTGTACTTGTTCCAGCATCTCTACATCCTTCTTGAAATGAGGCCTCCAGGTGTGGCCTGACCATTGCCTTATACAAGGGAATAATCACCTCCTTATCCCTGCTTCCTATATATCATCGATAATACACCATGAGCTACTCTTGCAGCCCGTCTGCACTGCTCAGAAAACTTCATATCTGCCTGCACAACCACCCCCAGGTCCCTTTCATTCTCTACTACTGTCAGTGTAGTACCACAGAGTTGATACGTTGCTCTGGGGTTGCTGTTTCCCATATGTAGTACTTTACATTTGTCAATGTTAAACTTCATTTGCCACCTCTCAGCCCATCTGGCTCAACCTTTCCAGATCCTGTTGCAGAAGCATAGTGTCAGTAGTGTCCTTGACAACCCTGCCAACGTTCGTATCGTCTGCAAACTTGGACATTAAGCTTGATATACCATCATCAATATCATTTATAAATACAGAAAACAATAATGGACCCAATACTGAACCCTCAGGGACTCCACTAATAACATTAGTCCACGATGAGCAGTGTCCATTGATTACCACCCTCTGTCTCCTCCCCCTCAACCACCCCCTCATCCATAGTAGCAACTTGCCTCCAATACCACACTGCTCCAATTTGTGCAGCAGTCTTCCATGTGCAAAGGTATCTAAAGCCTTTCTAAGATCCAAGTATATAATATCAAAGTTATTCCCTGCATCCAGTTCTTTTGTGACTGCATCATAGTATCCAATAAAATTGGTAAGGCAAGACTTCCCCTTAACAAAACCATGCTGTGTCCAAGCTATAACTGAAGTCTTGATCCTGCAGTGCTTCTTTAACCAGTGCCTCCATTAATTTTCCAGGAACAGAAGTTAAACTCAGAGGTCTATAATTACTTGTGTCGCCCTTCGATCCTCCTTTGTGAATTGGAATCACATTTGCACATCTCCAGTCCATGGGTACTTTCCCCGAGTCCAAGGAAGCTCTCATAATTATGGCTAAGGGTTTGCTTACTTCCTTTACTGCCTCCTTTAATATAACTGGATAGATCCCATCCACCCCAGGTGCCTTTCTTGTATTTATCTTCAACAATTTCTCCTCCACTTTACTCTCAGTTATTACAAGATTCTCTAGCTTACTGCCAGAGTTGAATACACCTCTGGCATTCCCCTCGCTGAATAACTCCTCATGTGTGAATGTCGAAGCAAAATATTCATTTAGTTTGTTAGCTACCTGAGCAGCGTCATCAACAGTTGACCCATCGATATCAAGTGGGCCAATCTGATTCATCACCTTCCTTCTAGAGTTTGCATAAGTAAAGAACTCTTTGCTGTTTTTCTTTCCATCCCTTGCCAAAGATTTCTCATAGTCTGCCTTTGCCTTCCTAACCTCCTTTGTAACTTGGTTACAGATCAACTTGTATCTATAATAGGCTTCTGTGTCATGTGTTAATTTGTATGTATCTCATGCATTTTTCTTCTCTGCCATATGTCTCATTAGTTCATCTGACATCCACTTATGCCTAAACCTTGAACAATATTTCTTAGTTGGTATGTAAAGCCTAGTAGCTTCCAAGATAAGTTCTTTGAATGCTTCCCATTTTGAATTTGCTGTTGGTAACATCATCGGTTGGTCCCACTGTATTGAATTTAAATACTGTCTTAGTCCATCGTAGTCGCCTTTACGAAAGCAATAGCCCTTCCCTTTACCCCTAATGGTAGTTACCTCTTTACCTCTTTGAGTAAATCCCACTTCAGCACACTGTGATCACTGCCACCTAGTGGTTCATTTACTTGCAGATTCTTAATGAATGAAGAATCACTACTGATAATCAAATCAAGAGTATTACTCTCTCTAGTTGCCTCCCGAACATGCTGATGTAGAAAACAATCATCCAATAAATCCACAAAAGCCTTGCTAGTGTGTGAGTGACCAGCCCCCAAATTCCAGTCAATATCTGGGAAATTAAAATCTCCCATTATAAGATTCTCTGATTTACTGGCTCACTCTTATTTCCCTGCACAATTTCTTATTATACTCATCAGAGTCATTAGGCCTATAGCACACTCCTACTCTCAATTTTGATCTCCCAATGCTTACGTCACACCAAACTGACTCGACACTGATCTGTTCAGCAATGTCGACTGGCTTCATTTCCTTGGAGTTTATGTATCTCTTAACTAATAGCATAAACCCTCCTCCCTTCCTATCCTGTCTATCCCTTCTGTACACATTGTACTTCCCAAATTCCCGTTCTGCATTCCTTATATCTGTGTGACACCACGTCTATGAAATCCCATCAATATCTGCCTTTGATGTTTTGAGCAATACCTCAAATTCATCATATTTATTTACTAAACTCCTAGCATTGGTGTACATACAAGTATACATGCATCTGTTCTTTTTCTTAGCTACCCTAACACAACCCATGTGTTTACTTGTACCCCAATGACTCCCAGCAGTCTCTGAAATATACTGCATCTTATTTTCGAAGCTGCTGCTCATTCCAATAGAAGCAGTGCAAGAATCACTTTCACCTCTGCCAGTGGCTACTGTTAATCTATTAATCCTTGTATCCCCCCCAATCTAGCAGTTTTCCGACCCACCTAACACTGCCTCGATAGCATCAGCAAACATTCTTGCACCCTTTCTATTTAAGTGTATCCCATCCCTGTAGAAGCAGTCTCTCCTGTTAACAAGTACAGACCAGGCTAAATAAATTTCTGCCCCTTGAGCCTTGCACAATCTTTCCAGGGCCGAATTGATCGGCAGGGCTCTCATCATATACTCCCTCCTATCGTGTCTGGGCAGAATTGCAGACACTTTCAAATTCAACCCTAATTCACGGCTTTTTGTCAACAGTGACCTGTACTTGTTAAGTAATTCCGCCGGTCTCTTACTCTTAATATCATTAGTGCCAACGTGTAGAACTATATCACCTTTTGTGCCCTTAAAATATGATATCCGCATCGATCTACTTCTCCGAAAATCATACTGGTTTGGACTCAGAATGTTTTGTGTCTCCAAATACCACGTTAGTCGGGTGTCAAGTATTTTTTCCATTGTTTTTCCTAAGCAACTTGTTAGGGAGATAGGTCGATAATTTGTTGGATCTGTGTGGCCTTTTCTTGGTTTCGGGAAGACTAGCACATAAGAATGGCACCAGCTGGTGGGGTAATATTCCTCTAAGAAAATTCTATTATAGAGTAGTAAGAGAGCACTTTTTAGATGGTAACCATCCAAACTGGAGTCCGCCAAGGGGGTGTAGCCTCCCCGTTGCTTTTCAACATCGTGGTCGACGCCATTATGAGGCAAACATTCAGAAACAAACGGGGCATACAATGTGACAAGGATCACTATGTGACTGACCTGATGTTTGCCGATGATAGTGCTATCTTTGCTGGTAACGACTCTGAAGCCACGGACATCCTCTACGACACTGCCCGCATTGCCCAGCCATATGGTTTGAAGATCAATGCTGATAAGACAAAGGCCCTGACAACAGATGGGTTGCAAGCCACCATCTATCTCGAAGGCGTCCAAGATCGAGCAAGTGCAGGACTTTAAATACCTTGGGTCGCTGGTCCAGGAGAAGAAAGTTGCATCCACCATGGAAATCCACAGCAGAATTGGACAGGCGGCCACTGCGTTCGCCTCGCTCAAATGGTGTCTGTGGAAGAGGACCAACATTTCCTCAAAGACTAAAATCCAACTCTTCCGGACTTTGATCCTGCTCATTCTCCTTTACGGATCAGAAACATGGATCTGTCTCAAGCTAGATTTAAATAAACTTGAGGTATTCCAAATGCAATGCCTGCGGCAGATTTTGGCATCTCACTTCGTGACTGCATCACTAATGATACCATCCGCACCAGATGCCAACAGCAACCAACCATTGCCGACCAAATCCAAAAGCGAAGGCTTAGATGGTTTGGCCACGTATGTAGAATGGGCATGAACAGAATACCATCCACACTCCTTTGGAGACAACGACCCACCCAATGGAGCATCCAACGGACCGCGCCTAGGAAAACGTGGGCCAAGAAAGTGGAAAATGACTTGAAAAGCTGACGTCTCGACCTTAACCAGGCAAGGACTGACGCCATGGACTACTGGTTGCGTGGCCAACCGCCTCCCCCAGCTGCCAGCTAAGGACCAAGAAGAAGAAGAAGAGAGCACTTAATGATCTTTCACTTAAATGGGAAATCATTGCGTAATAAATTCCATCAGGACTTGGAGCACTGTTTTTCACTTTTGTCAGTACATTAAGTAATTCAGTCATGGTCAACGGCAGATTGTATGAATGTTGGAGAGCGGTATTAAAATTCAGTTTATACTTTTCTGTACTGCATTTTAGCATCTGAAAGGCTGGTTCATAGGCGGAAACAGCTGAGAGTGATTCAAAAGACGAGCCGAATGCATTAGCAAGTTCCTCAGGTTCAGAAATTTCCTTTCCTTTCAGAAATAGAATCAGAGAAGTAGCAAGTGGGTATTTGCCATTGATACGTTTGATTTTTTTCCAGACTGTAGCAGTATCTGTGAATCTGTTTATTGTGGCAGCATAGCGTGCCCATGCTTCTTTTTTACTCATTCGTCTTACATGACAAGCCTAATAAATCTCTGATACATTCAATAGCCCTTGCTCTTTTAAATTGTAGAAGGTTGGCTGTGGTTGGATGTTTTCTAAACTGATTCCAGGATTTATTTATTTCTCTTTTAACAACGCTACATGCTTCATTCCACCACATTTATGGATGGAGTCGGATTTTAAATGATGATTTCGGGATAGTGGATTCAGCTGCTGTCATTCTTCGTTGTGTAATATAGCTTACTGCAGAATCAATCTTGTCAGTTGCAATGATAGTGGAATCTAAATGAGCTATTTCTTGATATTTAGCCCAGTGTCAAATTTCCAAATTGTTCTAATTCTGTTGAGCGGAAGAGAACTTGTACAGAAATTACAGATGATCGGAAAGTGATCACTACCAAGAGGGTTTTCAGTAACTGTCCAGTCTATGAGAGGAAATATTGTTGGAGAACATACTGTTAGATCAATGGCAGAGCTTGAGCCAGATGGTACATGAACATATGTGTGATCACCGGTGTTTAAAATAGTTAGATTGTGTTTATCCAAGAATTTCTCAATTATTTGTCCTCTGCAGTCAAGTTGTTGAGAACCCCATAGGGGGTTATGGCCATTTCAGTCACCCAGAATACAGAAAGGAGCAGGTATTTGTCCTACTAGGTAATCTAATTCAGCAAGGGTGTAAGCGTGGTTTGGTGACAGATACAATAAGACTAATGTTATCATTATGCCAATGGTGATACGGACTGCAATTGCCTCCAACGGTGTTTGCAAGGGAACAGGTCTGGAGGGAATTGAAGAGTTTACTAACAGTGCTACTCCTCCATGCGCTGCATTAGAGCAGTTTCTATCTTTTCTATACATGGTGAAGTGTTTAACTGTTATAGATACTGCATTCATCAGGTTTGTTTCTTGTATGCATGCTGCGCCAGGCTTATATTCACTTAGGAGATCGTAGAGGTCATCTAAATTTGCATGAAATCTGCGACAATTCCATTGAATCACTGTGTGCATTGTTTGGTTTTAAACGGTAGGTTTGGTTTCTTACGGCGGATTTTTTTGTTGGTGCTTGTCTACTTTTGCTTTTTCTTTTTTTGGGAAGATTGGCCTACCCATGTCAATGTCATCCTCTGGATGAATCTCAAGAATTGAATCATCTTCATCTATCTTTTCATCAATATCCATGGTATCGGATATAAATTTAGTAGTGTTGCTTCTTTCAGGGGTCTTGGCTCGTTCATTTGGTTTCTCACTAGGCTTCTTATCCGGAGGTATTGTTACAGGAGTATTTGCTTCTCGAGTAGCATATTTAGGAATAGGTTTTTCTTTGATGATGATAGGAGTGATTTAGCCCAACCAGATATTGAGATATTTGGAGGGATTGAGCAGTCTGTCTGAGTTTCTACTGAGCGTAGCCTTTGGGTAACTGAAGCATATGTAGGTGACTTAGCAGGTACTGCAAAATATTTTTTAGCTTCTTGATAGGATACTTTCTGCTCAATCTTATATTTTTGAATATTCTTTTCTCTTTTCCATTGAGGGCATTCCTTAGAGAAAGCAGAGTGGTTACCATGGCAGTTAGGACAAATTTGCATTTCAGTGTTACAGTTTGTGTCTGTATGCTCTTTTGATCCGCAGTTAGCACAAGTGGCTACACCTCTGCAGACAGCTTGGGAATGACCAAATTTTTGGCACTTAAAGCACCAGACTGGATTTGGAATGGATGGTCTTACTTGGCATCTAAGATAACCAGCTTTAATAGAAGTAGGTAGATTTGGTGTTTTGAATGTTAGTATCACCGTCCGTGTGGGGGCAGGCTCTCCATCTCTTTTAATAACAATTCTTTTGGCTTGTACCACGTTTTGACGTCTTAGTTCATGCACAAGCTCATCCTCTGATACGTTTAATAGATCCCACTCTGATATTACCCCTTTAGAGGAGTTTAAGGTGGCATGTGGGGTAACCTTCGTGGGAATTCCACCAAAAGTGGATACATTCAATAGCCTCTCAGCATATCTATGTTCGGTCATTTCGATTAATAAATCTCGGGATCTTAAATGCCGAACCATTTTTGGAGGGCCAGCCACATTTTCGAGACATTTCTGTATCAAAAATGGGGACAGCTTACTCAATGGTTGGTCTGTGGAGGAGTGTAGTATTAGAAAGAGAGGAATGGTCTTATCCATTCCTTCTTTTTTTTGTCTCTTAGCATGGGATACATTTGTGTTGTCATGATCTGGATTATGCTTGTCTAGTTCTGAATCATAAGATCCATACGAGGACTGTTTATTTTTGTCCACCATTGCTCCTTTTTTGCCCTGGGAGGGTATCTTTCTTCTCCCAGGTTTCCAGCCCTGCCACGTGGAGGCAGGAGTGGTGCCATCAGTGACCAAGCGATAAAGTAAGGTTATTTGTTAGCGCATTAGTAAGTTAGTCCTATGTACAAGAAGAAAGGTGTCTTTCCTTTCTGTTAGGTACACTAGCTTCTTTACTTTAGAAGAGCAAAATTAAATAACTCTTTAAAAAATGAAAAAATAATACTATAAGTATCTGCCACTCTTTACGAAAAATGCTTGGAAATCACTCAGAAATCGCTATAATCACTCGCTTGGCACTCGCGGCCGCATTACTGTTGTGTCAACAATCTTGATTCCTTCTGGTACAAAGGCAGATAGCTATGAGTTAGGTGAGTATGCCTACAGAAAGTTTACATCATGAAATCAGAGACAAAAACCACAGACTTTTACAAGAAAGTATATTATGTTTATTTTGGTATTAGAACTGATGACCAATAATTTCTGACAATCTTTGCTGAAAAGGTGAGACAATGGATTACTGGATGTCAAAAACGCCGCCCTTAATACAATTGGTGTACCTATGGTGTTGTTGTCTGATTTATTGGTGCAGGAAATTATGACCCTAATGCACCTATTACAGTCTTTATGGTACAGGTTTTGTCTATTAAACAGTCAATTCAGATAAGATGACATTTATCATTTTTAGAGTGAAAAGATAATATTTCATTGTATCCCCAGAATCTGCTGTAATGTTAGTTGATTAGAAATATAAGATGAGAAGAGAAAGCTATTTGTTGTTCTCTTAGGTATAGTGTGTTAGTGGACTGATGGCACCAGGGGTTTCCCCCATCTCTTAGGTATAAAGTGTAAAGTGTATTTAGTGTCAAACGGCACCAGAGTTTCCCTAATCTCCACGTTGCTTTCACTGTGGGTGTATACCAGTTTGCTGGAAAGGCCAGAGATTTAAAAGTGTATGGATTTTGTATATGTGTAGTGTCGTGTACCATTGTTCTTCTGGCCGTTTAGCCACTAGATCCCTGCTAAGGTCCAACATTGCCCGCACTTCGCAACAGTGGAGGCAGACCAGGTACACCAGTATTATTTTAAGTAAATATGCTGGCAGGTCCTGCCACCTAATTTCCTGAGATTTCAGTGGATAGGACCTAAAAAAAAAACAAAAACAAAAAAAAACAAAAAAAAAAAAAAACAATAATTCGCGTGGGTGGGGGATAACGCTGGGATTTAGAAAGGCCAAAATTTTGGCCGAATAGTGTAATTTAGAGATGATTAAATTTCGATGTGTGCAGCATTTGCTTGCATACAGTTTGAGTTGGGGGGACTGAAGCGTGGGGTGAGAAAGGCAGAAGTATGGGGCCAATAGATAAGGCGACTCCAGGTTTCAGAGGGGCATGCCATGCCCCACCAGAGAAGATAGGGTGGCGAGAAGGGGAGAAGACAAGGAGGCCATCCCCCCCCCTGCCAGGGATAGCAGGTTTAAGGATGTAGAGAGCTAAGGAGCCCTCTTCAGAACGCCATATGGCATTAGGCAGCTAGGTTGTGCTTTATTTCTTCACTCCAGTGTCAATCATTTCAAGTTGGGTGACTCATGAGGCAAATTCCATTCTTGTTTTCCATATTTCTTGCTTCAGGAATTTTTGCTGAAGTTATTCTGTCTTGTACGTAATAGTTTATGGTGGTGTTCAGTGAGTCGCAATGTTAGCATTAGCATTAATAAGGGCACATGATGCAAGAAAGCAAGTTTATATAACATCAGCCAAAAAAAAAAAAAAAAAAAAAACACTGCCTTCTCATTTCACCCATTCACTCGCCTCCAAATGTTTATCCAGTTCTTCCTTGAATATATTTAAGCTATTAACTTCTATAACGACAGATTAGCATTAGCATTAGCAGAGGCATATGATGCAAGAAAGCAAGCTTATTCAGAATCAGCCAGAAAAAAAAAAAAAAAAAAAAAAACACACCACTCCCATTTCACCCCTCCGTTCGTTCGAAATACCTGTCCAGTTGAGATTTAAATTTGTTTAGGCTATCAACTTCAACAACAAGTGACGGAAGTCGGTTCCACCAACCAACCACCCGCTGGCCAAAGGAAAATTTCCGCACATCCGTCCTTCCTCAATTTGAATTTATGCCCTCTGAGGGCATAAATTCAAACTGAGGAAGATGAAGCAAGATGAAGAATCCCACTGGCATTGAGCATGCTCAAACCATTCAAAGCCTTATACACCTCTATTAGATCACCTCACCGGTGCCTAGTCTCCAGACTCTGTAATTTGCAAAACTTAAGCCTTTCTTCGTAAGAGCAACCCTTTGTTCCATTCACTAATCTTCTTGCCCTTCTCTGTACCCATTCCAGCAGCTCTACATCCTTCTTGAAATGAGGCCTCCAGACCTGTATACAGTACTCAAGATGTGGCCTAACCATTGCCTTATACAAGGGAATAATCACCTCCTTATCCCTGCTAGAAAAATTCCTGTATATCATTGACAAGACACCATGAGCTACTCTTGCAGCTCGTCTGCACTGCTCAGAGAACTTCATATCTGCCTGCACAATTACCCCCAGGTCCTTTTCATTCTCCACCACTGTCAGTGTAGTACCGCAGAGTTGATATGTTGCTCTGGGGTTACTGTTTCCCATATGTAGTATTTACATTTGTCAATGTTAAACTTCATTTGCCACCTCTCAGCCCATCTGTTCAACCTTTCCAGATCCTGTTGCAGCAGCATAGCGTCAGTAGTGTCCTTAACAACCCTGCCAACCTTTGTATTATCTGCAAACTTGGACCTTAAACTTGATATCCCATCATCAATATCATTCATAAACACCGAAAACAACAACGGACCCAACACTGAACCCTGAGGAACTCCACTAATAACATAAGTCCACGTTGAGCAGTGTCCATTGATTACCACTCTCTGTCTTCTGCCACTCAACCAGGTGAGACAATGCTCAGAAAACTTCATATCTGCCTGCACAATTACCCCCAGGTCCTTTTCACTCTCTACCACTGTCAGTGTAATACCACAGAGTTGATACATTACTCTAGGGTTACTGCTTCCTATAGGCAATACTTTATATTTGTTCAATGTTAAACTTCAGTTTCCACCTCTCAGCTCTCTGTTCAACTTTTCTAGATCCTGTTGCAGCAGCATACTGTCATTAGTGTCATTAACAATCCTGCCGACCTTCATATCGTCTGAAAACTTGGACATTAAGCCTGATATAATATCATTAATGAATACAAAAAAACAACAATGGACCCAACACTGAACCCCGGAGGACTCCACTAATAACATTAGACCACAAAGACTAGTGTCCATCGATTACCACTCTCTGCCTTCTCCCACTCAACCATCCCTTTATCCATAGCAGCAATCTACCTCCAATGCCACACTGCTCCAATTTGCTCAGCAGCCTTCCATGTGCAGCAGTATCAAAAGCCATTCTAAGATCCAAATATATGATATCAAAATTATTCTTTGCATCCAGTTCTTTTGTGACTACATCAAAGTATCCAATTGGTCAGACAAGAGTTCCTCTTAACAAACTCATGCTATGTCCGAGCTATAACTAAAGTTTTGTCTTGATGATCCTACAATGCTTCTTTAACCAGTGCCTCCATTAATTTCCCTGGAACAGAAATTAAACTAATAAGTCTGTAGTTACTTGTGTCACATTTTGAACCCCCTTTGTGAATTGGTGATACATTTGCACACCTCCAGTCCATGGGGACCTCCCCTGAGTCCAAGAATGCTCTCATAATTATGGCTAAACATTTGCTTACTTCCTTTGCTGCCTCCTTTAATATAACTGGATATATCCCATCCACCCCATGTGCCTTCCTTATGTTTAACTTCAACAATTTCTCCTCCACTTTGCACTCAGTTATTATAAAATCACTTAGCTCCCTGTTAGCATTTGATAAACTTCTGGCTCTTCCCTCATTGAATGATTCGTCATGTGTGAATGTAGATACAAAATACTCATTCAGTTTATCATCTACCTGAGCATGACCATCAATAGTCAACTCATATATATTAAGTGGACCAATCTGATTAATCCCCTTCCTTTTAGAGTTTACATAAGTAAAGAAATCTTTGCTGTTTTTCATTGCATCCTTTGGCAAAACTTTCTCTTAATCTGGCTTTGCCTGCCTAACCTCCTTTGGACTTGGTTACAGACCTGCTTATATCTATCATAGGCTTCTGTGTCACCTGTTAATTTATATGTATCCCATGCATTTTTCTTCTCTGCCATATGTCTAATTAGTTCATCTGACATCCATTTAGGCCTAAATCTTAAACAATATTTCTTAGTTGGTATGAAAATTCTAGTAGCTTCCAAGATTATTTCTTTGAATGCTTCCCATTTTGAATTTGCTGTTGGTAACATCATCAGCTCGTCCCATCGTATAGAATTTAAATACTGTCTCAGACCATCATAGTCACTTTTATGAAAGCAAAAACCCTTCCCTTTACCCCTGATGGTATCTACTTCTGTGAGTAAATCCCACTTCAGCACACTGTGATCACTACCACCTAGTTGTTCCTCTATCTGCAGATTCTTAATGCATGAAGAATCACTACTAATAATCAAATCAAGAGTATTACTCCCTCTAGTTGCCTCTCGAACATGCTGCTGTAGAAAACAATCATCCAGTAAATCCACAAAAGCCTTGCTAGTGTGTTTTAGTGACCAACCCACAAATTCCAGACAATCTCTGAGAAATTATAATCACCCATTTAAAAGACACTGATTTACTGGCCCACTATTTTTCTGCACAATTGCTCATTAAACACATCAGAGTCATTAGGCCTATAACATACACCTACTCTCATTTTTCCTTTATTTACCAAATTTATCAAATTTATTTACCAAACCCCTAGCATTGGTGTACACCAATGCTAGGGGTTTGGTAAATAAATTTGATGAATTTCAGGTATTGCTCAAAGCATCAAAGGCGGATATTGTTGGAATATCAGAGGCATCGTGTCACACAGATATAAGGAATGCAGAACTTTAATTTGGGGAGTATAACATCTACAGAAAGGATAGACAGGATAAGAAGGGAGGAGGGGTTATGCTATTAGTTAAGAAATACATAAAATCCAAGGAAGTGAAGCCCGTCGAGATCGCTGGACAGTGCAGTGTCGATTCAGTTTGGTGTGACATAAGCACTGGGAGAACAAAATTGAGAGTAGGAGTGTGCTATACGCCTAATGACTCTGATGAGTATAATAAAAAACTGTACAGGGAAATAGAGTGGGCCAGTAAATCAGAGAGTCTTATAATGGGGGATTTTAATTTCCCAGATATTGACTGGAATTTGTGGGTTGGTCACTCACACACTAGCAAGGCTTTTGTGGATTTATTGGATGATTGTTTTCTACATCAGCATGTTCGGGAGCAACTAGAGGAAGTAATACTCTTGATTTGATTAAAAGTAGTGATTCTTCATGCATTAAGAATATGCAGATAGAGGAACCACTAGGTGGCAGTGATCACAGTGTGCTGAAGTTGGATTTACTCAAAGTGGTAACTACCATTGGGGGTAAAGGGAAGGGTTATTGCTTTCGTAAAGGCAACTATAATGGTCTGAGACAGTATTTAAATTCTATACAGTGGGACCAACTGATGATGTTACCAACAGCAAATACAAAATGAGAAGCATTCAAAGAACATATCTTGGAAGCTACTAGGCTTTACATACCAACTGAGAAATATTGTTCAAGGTTTAGGCTTAAATGGATGTCAGATGAACTAATGAGACATATGGCAGAGAAGAAAAATTCTTGGGATACATATAAATCAACACGTGACACAGAAGCCTATGATATATATAAGTTGATCTGTAACCAAGTTACAAAGGAGGTTAGGCAGGTGATGGCAGATTACGAGAAATCTTTGGCAAAGGATGCAAAGAAAAACAGTAAAGAGTTCTTTTCTTATGTAAACTCTAGAAGGAAGGGGATGGAATCAGATTGGTCCACTTGATATCGATGGTTCAACTGTTGATGATCCTGCTCAGGTAGCTAACAAACTAAATGAATATTTTGCATCGACATTCACACATGAGGAGTTATTCAGCGAGGGGAATGCCAGAGGTGTATTCAACTCTGGCAGTAAGCTAGATAATCTTGTAATAACTGAGAGTAAAGTGGAGGAGAAATTGTTGAAGATAAACACAGGAAAGGCACCTGGGGTGGATGGGATCTATCCAGTTATATTAAAGGAGGCAGCAAAGGAAGTAAGGAAACCCTTAGCCATAATTATGAAAGCTTCCTTGGATTCAGGGGAGATACCCATAGACTGCAGATGTGCAAATGTGACCCTAATTCACAAAGGAGGATTAAAGGCTGACACAAGTAATTATAGATCTGTGAGTTTAACTTCTGTTCCATGAAAATTAATGGAGGCACCGGTTAAGGACGCACTGCAGGATCATATGGACAAGACTTCAGTTATAGCTCGGACACAGCATGGTTTTGTTAAGGGAAAGTCTTGCCTGACCAATTTGATTGGTCTCAGAGTTCAGTGTTGGGTCCATTATTGTTTTCTGTATTTATAAATAATATTGATAATGGTATATCAAGCTTAATGTCCAAGTTTGCAGATGATACAAAAGTTGGCAGGGTAGTTAAGGACACTACTGACGCAATGCTGCTGCAACAGGATCTGGAAAGGTTGAGCAGATGGGCTGAGAGGTGGCAAATGAAGTTTAACATTGACAAATGTAAAGTACTACATATGGGAAACAGCAACCTCAGAGCAATGTATCAAATCTGTGGTACTACACTGACAGAGGTAGAGAATGAAAAGGACCTGGGGGTAATTGTGCAGGCAGATATGAAGTTCTCTGAGCAGTGCAGACGGGCTGCAAGAGTAGCTCATTGTGTCTTATCAATGATATACAGGAATTTTTTTAGCAGGGATAAGGAGGTGATTATTCCCTTGTATAAGCAATGGTCAGGCCACACCTTGAGTACTGTATACAAGTCTGGAGGCCTCATTTCAAGAAGGATGTGGAGCTGCTGGAACGAGTACAGAGAAGGGCAACAAGGTTAGTGAATGGAACAAAGGGTTGATCTTAAGAAGAAAGGCTTAAGTTTTGGAAATTACAATGTCTGGAGACTAGGCACCGGCGAGGTGATCTGATAGAGGTGTATAAAGCCTTGAATGGTTTGAGCATGCTCAATGGTGATGGGATTCTGCCTCTTGCTCAGAATATTTTTTTTTTTATTTATTTACTATCAGTTTATTAACACAAGGTTCACCCCCTGTACAGCAAGTGGGCTAGAAGGGTATACAGAAATTATAAAATATACATTATACACTTTTGTAGAAATTTTCAGCTCTTTACAATATAATTATTGTATAATAAAAACTATTAAATAGATATATACATTTACTAAATGTATTCCCTTTGAATTAACATAGATCTTGATAACTGAAGAGTCAAATACATAGGTTGACTTCTTTATCAGTAACTAACATAACAGATTTATTTATTCATTACATTATTGCATTTTATTTGGTCATATCATCAAATTTCTAATAAAAACTGCTCAATAAAATCTGGACTAAATCACCAGCAATCCTGGTGATTTAGTCCAGATTTGGTCTATAATTTGGCTTCTGTAGGTTTTGTTGACTTCAAAATTTATCGGATCAATGGAGAAGGTGTTGAAGTGTTCAATGGTGTTACATGGGAACATTCCTTTTAGGGAGCCCAAGTTTGATATCTTCATCCTAAGTGGGGGATGGCTTCTATTTCTTCCTGTTGTTGGTGTGATGATATCTTTTATTGATGGGGCATCAATACGGCAAGTCAGCAGCTTGGTAAGCGCTGACAGATTTTTTTTTGAGGACAATTAGCTTCCAGGAGGTCATGCCTAGGTTGACTAGGAGAATGGATTTTGAGATTGTGAAGGGGTTCCCTCCCAGATGGTTCATCCACCGCAGAATCCAATATTCCATTTATAGAAATTTATTACATCGAGAGGTAGATGCAGAGGATCAGATTTCTGAGGCATATAGTGGTATGGGTGTGAGACATCTATTAATATATTGTCCAATCAGTCTGGTGTTGTGACAGCCTGCGAGCTCTTGGCGGATAGCCCAGAAAGCAGCATAGGTCTTCTTCCTGAGAGGAGGAAGAAGACCTATGCTGCTTTCTGGGGGAATAATCACATGAGAGGGCATAAATTTGAGGAAAGACAGTTGTAGGATAGATGTCCGGAAATTTGTCTTTAGCCAGCGGGTAGTTGCTTGGTGGAACAGACTTCCATCCATTGTTGTGGAAGTTGATAGCCTAAATAAATTTAAGGCTCAGCTGGACAGGTATTTTGAATGAATGGAGGGGTGAAGTAGAATTTTTTTTTTTTTTTTTCTGGCTGATGCTGCATAAGCTTGCTTTCTTGCACCATATGCCTCTACTAATGCTAATGTCACACCAAACTGACTCGACACTGCACTGTCCAGTGATGTTGACTGGCTTCACTTCCTCAGATTTTATGTGTTTCTTAACTAACAGCATAACCCCTCCTCTCTTCCTGTCCTGTCTATCCTTCCTATACACACATTGCTCTTCCCAAATTCCAATTCTGCACTGCTTATGTCTGTGTGACACCACGTCTCTGATATTCTAACAATATCTGTCTTTGATATCTTGACTAGCACTTCAAGCTCATCAAATTTATTAACTATACTCCTAGCATTGGTATACATGCACCTCTTTCTACTCTTAGGTACCCTCACATAGCGCATGTATTTACTTCTTCCACTATGTCTTTCAACAGTTCTGGAAATCCTCATTGCTTTGCTTTCCAGGCTGCTGCTAAATTGCATTTGAATAGAAGCAGTGCAAGAATCACTTTCACCACCGCCAGCGGCTACTGTTAATCTATTTGCCCATGTATGGCGATTAACACTTTTCTCCTAGCGAAGAGTGTCCTGCGCATACTGGGAAAGCATTAGCATTAGCATTAGTAGAGGCATTTGATGCAAGAAAGCAAGCTTATGCAGCATCAGCCAAAAAAAAAAAAAAAAACCCACTTCCACTTCACCCCTCTGTTCGTTCAAAATACCTGTCCAGCTGAGCCTTAAACTTATTTAGGCTATCAACCTCCACCACAAGGGATGGCAGTCTGTTCCACCAACCAACCACCCGCTGGGCTAAAGGCAAATTTCTGCACGTCTATCCTACATCTGTCTTTCCTCAATTTGAATTTATGCCCTCTCAGGTGATTTTTCTGAGCTAGAGGAAGAATCCCATCAGCATTGAGCATGCTTAAACCATTCAAGGCTTTATACACCTCTATCAGATCACCTCGCTGGTGCCTAGTCTCCAGACACTGTAATTTGCAAAAGTTAAGCCTTTCCTCGTAAGAGCACCCCTTTGTTCCATTCACTAATCTTGTTGCCCTTCTCTGTACACGTTCCAGCAGCTCTACATCCTTCTTGAAATGAGGCCTCCAGACCTGTATACAGTACTCTAGGTGTGGCCTGACCATTGCCTTATACAATGGAATAATCACCTCCTTATCCCTGCTGGAAAAATTCCTGTATAACATTGACAATACTCCATGAGCTACTCTTGCAGCCCATCTGCACTGCTCAGAGAACTTCATATCTGCCTGCACAATCACCCCCAAGTCGCTTTCCTTCTCTACCACTGTCAGTGTAGTACCACAGAGTTGATACGTTGCCCTGGGGTTGCTGTTTCCCATGTGTAGTACTTTACATTTGTCAATGTTAAACTTCATTTGCCACCTCTCAGCCCATCTGCTCAACCTTTCCAGATCCTGTTGCAGCAGTGTAGTGTCAGTAGTGTCCTTGACAACCCTGCCAACCTTTGTATCATCTGCAAACTTGGACATTAAGCTTGATATACCATCATCAATATCATTTATAAATACAGAAAACAATAATGGACCCAACACTGAGCCCTGAGGGACTCCACTAATAACATTAGTCCACGATGAGCAGTGTCCATTGATTACCACTCTCTGTCTTCTCCCACTCAACCACCCCTTTATCCATAGCAGCAATTTGCCTCCAATGTCACACTGCTCCAATTTGTGTAGCAGTCTTCCATGTGCAACAGTATCAAAAGCCTTTCTAAGATCCAAGTATATAATATCAAAGTTATTCCCTGCATCCAGTTCTTTTGTGACTGCATCATAGTATCCAATCAAGTTGGTCAGGCAAGACTTCCCCTTAACAAAACCATGCTGTGTCTGAGCTATAACTGAAGTCTTGTCTAAATGATCCTGCAGTGCTTCTTTAACCAGTGCCTCCATTAATTTTCCTGGAACAGAAGTTAAGCTCACAGGTCTATAGTTACTTGTGTCAACCTTTGATCCTCCTTTGTGAATTGGGGTCACATTTGCACATTTCCAGTCTATGGGTACCTCCCCTGAGTCCAAGGAAGCCCTCATAATTATGGCTAAGGGTTTGCTTACTTCCTTTGCTGCCTCCTTTAATATAACTGGATAGATCCCAAAGTGCTCTGTATTCAGTGTCAATGAAGTGGGATTCCAATCCTTTTGGGAGGTATTGTATCTTTGTTATGAGGATACATCTGAGGTCTTCATATTGTGGGCAGTCATAAATCACGTGGTTCCAGTTTTTAACTACCCCACATGTGCAATTGGGGTCATCAGTGAGGCCAAAACCGGATGGGTTTACATTAAAGTGTCCCATTAGTAGAGAAGTCAGGTGCGACCCCAGGAAGTACCAGGCCGGTTGCTTGGGATATATTTTGTTAAGATCTGGAAAAAATTTGCGAGTGATCTCGCCTTTTGTCATCTCTGTCCATCTTTGTTGCCACTCCCTAAGCAAGTAGGCCTGCAGTCGGGCTTTTTCTGTTTTTAAACTACTCGCTGAGTCGATTGTGAATTCATGGTGCTATAACAAGAATTCAATGATAAGATGTTTTACTGTGAGTTGGTTTTGACAGTTGTTGCACAGTGGAGGATCATCCTACGTAAGTAGCTGAGAGTTAGGTGAGCATTCCCAATCCATAATCTAGCAAATATGACCTCTTTCTTCCTATTCTCACTTAGGCTTGGTAGCCACTGCTTCCAATAATTCTTTATCCGGAACAATTTATTATTTTTTGTTCCTGCCAAATGGATAGTCTTTTGTTCCTACTGGTAAATTATAAGATATATCTGTAATCAGTGTATGGTTTCTGGATGTCTGATGGTATGAGAATGACTTTCTTGGCAGCAAAGTCTGCTTGTTCATTTTCTGTGATTCCAGCATACACAGATATCCAATGGAAGATTATTTTTTGCCCCTTTGTATGAAGCTGCACTAACTTTACTCAAATTTATTGTAGTAATGGTGTGTAAACTTCCTTCCTTCTGGCAAGTGCTGCACTTCAAAGGGAGTTGCCAAGACACTCTAAAGTTTGGAAGAAACACAGCTGCACCAACTTTACTAGCTGTCTTGAAACCATCGATATATACTTAGGTGAAACTGGAAAATTGAAAGGAATGAGCTGTGTTGATCTGCTGACCATTGAAATTTGGAAATCTGGAAGTGTATTCTTTCCCCAGAAAATAGGTATCAACAGTTACCAAGGGTATTTGCTATGGTAGTGTTGTTGTACTAGCATCTGGAATTATGTTATTCATATTTACTGTCCAATATTAGGCGCAGAGTGTGAAGAAATTAGGGGCCAACTCGGCATTCTGATAGGCACCTATGAGAGTTTGATATGATATGTAGGATAGATGCCCTTGAAGAAACTAATATTAGGGGCCCATTGAGCTCTCAGCTGCCCAAACCAATGCCAGAGCTCATTCCTGTGCAACAGGCAACACAGCAGCGATCTCAAAAGCAGAATGTGCTGGTCCCACAGGAGCTAGTTATTGTCGGTGACTCTACTGTCAGGGAAATAGGGAATATATTATGCAAAAAAGATAGGTGGATCAGGACCAGGGTATGTCTGCCAGGGGCAAAAGTTGATGATGTTGTAGAGCAGATATTATCTTTTAAGGGCACAAAAGGTGATACAGCTGTACATGTTGGAACTAATGACCAACACAAAAACCCTTCCCTTTACCCCTGATGATAATTATATCTTTTAGTAAATCCCACATCAGTACAGTGTGATCACTGCTCCCTAGTGGTTCCTTTATCTGCAAATTCTTAATGCACAAATAATCATTGCTGATAACCAAATCAAGAGTATTACCCTCTCTTGTTGCCTCTCAAACATGCTGCTGCAGAAAACTGCTGCATCCAATAAATCTACAAGTCTTGCTATTGTGCTGGCGACCAACCCACAAGTTCCAATCAATATATGGGAAGTTAAAATCCCCCATTATAATACAATCTGATTTATTGGTACATTCTATTTCTCTGTACAACTGTTCATTGTACTCATAAGAGTCATTAGGCCTATATCTGGTGAGTATGGGCTTGGCACACTCAGGGTCCTGATATGATCATTCTTTTCTTTCTTGGTGATTCCCCTTCTACTTCTAACTCTTGTGTTCTCTCTCTCTCTCTCTCTCTCTCTCTCTCTCTCTCTCTCTCTCTCTCTCTCTCTCTCTCAGGGTAATTCAGAATTTTTTTTTTTTTGGCTGGTGCAGCATAAACCTCAAGCTTCCTTGCACCATATAGCTAATAATAATAAACACGCTCCTACTCTCATTTTTGCTTTCCCAGTGCTTATCCACACCAAACTGACTCAACATCGCACTGTCCATCTATGTCAACTGGATGCACTTCCTTAGATTTTATGTTTTTCCTAATTAACAGCACAACCCCTCCTACCTTCCTATCCTGTCTATCCTTTCTGTATACATTGTAATGCCCAAATTCCAATTCTGTATTCCTTATATCTGTGTGATACCACGTCTCTGATATCCCAACAATATCCACCTTGGAAGTCTTGACCAGAACTTCAAATTCATCAAATTTATGAACTATTCTTCTAGCATTCGTGTACATGCAAGTATACATTCACCTATTCTTTATTCTTAGTTACCCTAACACAGTCCATGTATTTATGTTTCGTGATGACTCACACCAGTCCTTGAAACATGCAGCACCCCGTGCTCCAGGCCACTGCCCATTCTTATAGAAGCAGTGCAAGAATCACTTTCACCACTGCCTGCGGCTACTTTTAACATTTTAGTCTGTGAATCCCCACAAGCTAGCAGTTTTTCAACCCACCTAGTGCTGCTTCAATAGCATCAGCAAACACTCTTGCACCCTTTCTATTTAAGTGTATCCCATCCCTGTAGAAGCAGTCTCTCTTGTTAACATGCAGAGACCATACTGCCCCACGAGCCTTACACAATCTCTCCAGAGCCGAATTGATTGACAAGACTCTCATCATGTACTCCTATTGTGACTTACTATATACAATTAAAAACCTCTACATCTAAAAATCTCATTAATGAATACCATAAAATTTTGAAAAATCCTTTCATCACTAATCACCTAGTTGACTTAATACATGAATGTAACAGCAGGGATAAAGCTGATCTTTGAATTAGAAATATGCGGTCAAAAAGAACCAAACTCACACCTCAAAGCAACTTTTTCATCTAAGAGCCACTTTTATATGTAGTGGCACAAAAGCTCAAGCAAAGAAAACTGACACACATGGGACAGAAAATGAATTACAAAAGCAAGCTTTGTAACTGATTTTCTGTGATGTGTCAATTTTTTTGTCACATCACAGAAAATTTCATGCTTACTCGGGATGCAAATATAATCCAATTTAACATCTATCGTAAACAAACAAACAGCAGTATGCATCTACATTATAACAGCTATCACCTGTTCATCTACAAAAGGACTATCATCTTTAATCAATTTCTCAATGCCTATAAATATTCAAAGATGGAATCTGCTTTAGACTCAGAAATACAGATATTAACCAGCAGAGTCTTAAACAGGGGTTACCCCCTTGCTAAAATAAACCGAACTGGGGTACAAGCTAAGGATAGGATACAAAAAACTATACCAACCAATAATAGTAACATCAAAAATACTTTATTTCTGTTCCATATGTTGAACAGTGGCACAAGCAGCTTAACACATTCTTTAAAGATACCGAATTTAAGATTGTGGCCAGACCAATACAGAAATTACATGCTATACTGAACAATTGCTCAGTCCTTTCCTCTTTCTCGACACAAATGTCTTGGTATACAACATTTCTTGCAGTGATTGCAACTTGTCTTGCTAAGAAATTCATATGATTTCCGCTCATCATTCGCATAAAACAGCATGCATCTTCAGTTCGTGCTTCTCGAGCAGCAGCATCAGAATTGCTCATCCATGCTGTTAATGAAAAACATACATTTTTATTTAACGAGGCCAAAATACTTAAGTATCCAACATAATGATACGAGACTATTAATTGCAGAAACTGTTGAAATTAAATTACATGAGAATTCTATTAAATTTTGTCGTCCTTATCTAATCTCCGTTCGTGGTCTTTTATGCACATGCGCGAAGACAAAATAATCGTGGTGTTCCACGCACGTGCATGAGGACAAATAATCTCTCTATTTAAAATTCATGCTCTCACACTCCATAATTTCCATTCCTGTGATCACAACACATGGTCAAAAAGCATTGTCTGCTTCAGGAAAGAAAACAGTTTTTCAAAATTTACATTTAACTTTAACTGATTTTTTAATTAATTATTTTGAATATTAGTTAATTTTTGAATTGTGTTCAATTGCTTTTTTACTGTAATCATTTTTTGTTAATCTTTTATTCGTTTTAATTTCAGGAGAGTATCATATGGAAGTGTTCTACATATACTGAGGTAAATTTCTCTTATTCTTCTACAAAGTTTTCTAGAACACTTCTGAACGCTAACCAAGCCTCCACCTCTCTCTGAGATATATAACTTGTGAAATTATTAACTTGCAGTAGTTCTCTAACTTGTGGGCATTCAAAAACACCAACGTGCAGTTTAACTTCACTTATCTCAGGAAATTCTTCTGCACCAAGCACCAAAAACTACTTCCCCCTTTCTCGTTATCTGTTCTTAACAGTTTTGTTAGCCCCAGTATAGTAGTGGTAAAAGTAGCAAAGAATTCTTTGCTTATGCTAACACTAGAATGAAACAGAAAAAAAAATTTCACTGACATGATCAGAGCAAACATTGGGATCAGAAAATTTAGAACAGTAATCCAACCAAAGAAAAGAATAATAGAAAGTATGCAGATCATCCTATTCACCCCAGGGGGTTCACATCTGGTGAGTATGGGGTTGGCACACCGAGGGTTCTGAGCTGGATATCATCATTCTTCTCTTTCTTGGTGATTCCTTTCTATCTCTCTCTCTCTCTCTCTCTCTCTCTCTCTCTCTGAGGGTAACTTGAAAATCTTTTTGACTGTAGCAGCATAAGCCTCAGGCTTCCTTGCACCATATGGCTAATAATAATAATAACTAGAACTAGAACTGGATAGAACTAGAACACAAGAAAACCAAGGACGTAGAAGAAATGAGAGGGTAGGAGATTTGGAAAGAAGAAGTAAAACAGACCAAGAACTCTCACAACTGGTGACCTCCAAGAATAGATAAAGTCCACAACTACTGGTACAAGAAGCTCACTTGCACACACAAGCACCTGGCAGAGCAGTTCACCCAAATGATAAGGCACCCAGAGACAATCCCAAAGTTTCTCACTCAAGGAATCGCATATCTGAAGCCTAAAGATGAAGATACAAGAAACCCAGCAAAATATAGGCCAATCACCTGCCTCCCAACAATGTACAAGAGCCTGACCAGCTGCATAACCAACAAGATATCAGACCACTTGGAGAGCCAGAATATAATGGCCAAACAGCAGAAAGGATGCAAGCGGTTGAGCAAAGGATGCAAGGAGCAATTAACCATAGATGCCTTGGTTATGGAGCAAGCCTACAAGAAGTGCCGTAACGTATACACAACCTACATCAATTACCAAAAGGCCTTCGACTCCATGCCTCATAGCTGGTTAATAGAGGCACTGAACATCTATAAAGTCAATCCAATACTGACAAACTGCCTAGAAGAAACGATGGCGAAATAGAGTGCCACTATTAAGGTCAAAAACATCACAACCAGGCCAATCCCCATCAGGAGAGGAATCTTTCAGGGAGATGCCCTGAGCCTATTGTAGTTCTGTCTAGCACTTAACCCACTATCCATCATGCTCAATGGTAGCAAGTACGGACATATAACCTCAAAGAAGGAAGAACTTGTACACCCTCACCCACCTGATGTACATGGATGACATCAAGCTCTACATGGGAACCGAGAAGCACCTCCAGCAACTATTCCAGATCACCGAAGAATTCAACAATGATATTAGGATGGAATTTAGTCTAGACAAATGCAAGACCCATGGATTGCACTAGGGAAAATTAGTCAACCGAAACTACCGGCTACAGACTGGTAAAGGGATCAAAGCCGTTGCAGAGGAAGAGGCATAGAAATACTTGGGGATGATGCAGGCTCAGCAATTACAGCACAAGGAAATTAAGGCCTGCCTGACCGAAAAATACCATCAGAGACTCAGAAGCCTGCTGAAAGCAAAGCTGAACAGAGGGAACACAGTTAAAGCCATAAACACCTATGCAGTCCCAGTGCTAACATACTCCTTCGGGGTCATAGATTGGATTAACACCGAAATGGAGGATATCATGAGAAAGAAAAGGCCAATGAACTGTCAACACCACCTGAAATCTGCCATGGAGAGAATGACAATTGTCCGGAAAGAAGGAGGACAGGGCCTGATAGAACTCATTGAGCAACAGAAGACAGCGATAGTTAACCTGAAGGATTACTTCCAGAAACACACAGCAGCACTCCACCAGGCCATAAGGAAGATAGACAAGCAGTGTATATACCTCACTCAACCTAAGCAGGGAGTCCCCCCCCCCTCAACCAGGAGGCACAAATGAAGCTAGAAAGATGGGCAGAGAAGAAACTCCATGGCAGACAGTACAATGATCTCCATCAAGATCACATAGATAAAATTGCTTCCAATGCATGGTTCACGAGTGGAATGCTTTTCCCCAAGACTGAAGGATTCATGCTCGCCATCCAAGACCAGGTAATGAACACCAGGAACTATAGAAAATACATCGCCAAGGAGCCTGGAGTGTTCGATGACACATGTCAACAATGCCGCTAGCCTCAGAAACAATCCACCACAACACTGCGTGATGCAAGGTGATCACCTAGACTGAGTACACTCCTAGATACGATCAGGTAGTCCAGATAATACATCAGAAGCTAGTAAGGTAAAACCAGTTGATCGAAGAAAGTGTACCATACTACAAGTGCGAACCTCAGGCAGTACTGGATAACCCCAATACTGCCACAAGCTGTACTGGGACCGCGGCATAACAACGGATACGGCAGTCCCGCACAACAGACTGGACATAACCCTTGTGGACAAGAAGGAAAAGGCTACTTATCTGATTGACATAGCTGTACCCAACACTGGCAACTTGCAGAAAACCCTTGGGGGAAAAAATAAGGAAGTACACGAACCTAAGACAGGAGATCAAAGAGATGTGGCATATGCAACAAGTAACGACCATCCCAATCATTGTGTCAACCACAGGCATGGTGCCAAAGACCTACATAACAGCCTATAATCAATAGGTCTACCAGCAAACACCTACAAGGAACTCCAGAAAATCGCAATCCTGAACACCTGCAGGGTAGTCAGAGAGTTCCTCAACCAACAGTAACACCAGACATAAAAGAATTCAACTTAGTGCAGTCCAAATCCCCATATTTTTGATTGCACTAACGTTGAATTTTCATGAACCCCAAGAAGTTTTTTTGTAATGGGATTTTACTGCATTCCTGTATTTTCTTGAATATGGTATTTTAATCATATTCAAGAAATACAATTAAATGAGTAGAATGGTTGGTAATATATGAATAAGCTATGCATTCCATTTTTTTAAGATATTAAAAATAAAAATAAAAATTCTTATCTGAATTTATTTCTACCAGCACCATGATTTCTGAATTTTTTTTATACCACTTGAATTATTTTCAGTTTTTCACTAAGTATATAGTACTCATGATTAGCAGAACATATATACACAATACCTTACAGATTACATTCACCAGTAAAGGCCACTAAGCTTACAAATAATTTTGAGGTGCGTGAAGTGGGCAAGGCAAATATCACAGTAAATTAAAACAGCTTAACTATCTTAAAATGCTACATCTTAAAAACTTAAAATATAAACCTAATGCCAGTTAGTTTTATATATATAATGTTCAGAATGAAAAAAATATTTTCACATCTAAAACTATATCTCTTTATGGAATTTTCAATGCTCAGTATGGATGTGAATAATAATTTTTAATCACGTGTGAATTTGATTTAAATATAGGCTACCATCGAAGCAGTAAAATCACAAACTTTCATCATAATTTAATCAATGCTGAAAATATTTTCTTAACTCAACACATATCAGACAAAGGAAAAATTATAACAAGCAACAGGCTGTTTTGACTTCACACCTAGCATCACTACTAAATTTGGGGAATAGAGCAACACAATAGATGTCGCGTTAATCAAGTAACAATAATAAATGCAATATACACGGTACACAGACACATACACAATTATTTCAAATATTTTAAAAATGGATATCAAAATTTACACACACGGTGTCATTCCTTCAGGCTTTAGACTAACAATCTTTGGTTGAATATTTCCTCCCAAAAACCATTCTTTACTTGTCATGGATGGCTTCCATGTTATTCTAGTATCAGGGAAAAGATCATCTTGGAAAAATTCTGCCTGAAATATTAAAAGCAAAAGCATAACAATACTTAAATAACTTAGTTATTAATATTATTATTATTATTTTTTTTTGTATATGTACTATTACAGGATGGAGGGAAGAAAATTTCACATGGAATTCCCCATAAACTCACCCTTAGCCTTGGAACGGTGAAGGAAAGTGGTTCAATGGCATTTTGAGTAAGTCTAATTGCTTTGGCAAACTCTACTTCTGTTACATTGCAGGCATACTTAGGGAGAAATGAAACAGCTTGATGTGGCCCACTACATTTGTAATTTGATAATGGGTGAAAGTATGGAGAATCTCTGGCAACTTCATAGGCATAGATTATGGAATCTCCCTAAATATAAAAGATAACAGAGTTACATATTAAAGATGTCAAAGAAGATTTTCAAATAAGCTGTGTGACTCTAATCATAAATTAACAAAAATAACATTTCACATACGAGACTTTACCTGCTGCTTTCCATGATTGATTACTGCAATAAATCATATTAAGCTAGAATAAATACTTTTACAAGTCTGAAAAAAATTAGGCCTTTGCACTAAATTCACTGGGCCTTTATCACATCTTTTTAACTGCCAGGTTAATTCATGGCCAAACATCAATAATAAAATAATCCAGAGCATGTAATATCTGCAAAATTCCAATTATTCAGATGATAAACCAGGTTACATTTAATACTAGTCCACATCAAAAAATTATGCTCAGATTTTTTAATTACAAAGAATCTACTATCAAAATAATTGTAAGCTCAGAGATTTACCGTGGTGAAGACACTACAATAAATATCTTAATATATGAGCATCACATTACAAGCCTTTCACCATGTTCTTTTCCACATGCAGCTTGATGGATATTATCCATTTTTGATAACAGAAAGGCACTAATTTGGACCATTCTTCCTTCAACATAGCAATCACTTTATTTACTGATTGTGGGTGTGTTGCCAGGTCAAAAACTGATATTCCGATTCATCCCAAAGATGTTCAATGGAGTTAAGGTTGGGGCTCTGACCAGGCCATTGATACTTATGCAAACTGACAGCTTCAAAATAAGTTACTAGAGGAAATTCAATACTGCTGCCACAGTGTGGAAAGGGCAGACTTGTCCAGAATGGCAATGCACTGCATGGCATTCATGGTTCCAGGAATGAAGACTGATGGTCAAAGCTCAATCTACAAGAAACAACCGCAGAGAGTGAAAGTACCTCTACCAAACTTCACAGTTGGGGATGACAATCTGTGGCTAATAATTTATAGCATCTGCCAGATCAAAACACAACCATCAGATTGGAAAACTATGTACCATGATTCACCATTCCATAAAAGAGGTTTCTATTCTAGGGATCAATTATCATGGTACATAGAACCAGGCAAGTTGATGTTGCACATTGTGTGTTGGGATATTTGTTTTGTGTGCTGAAAATCTTCTGTAAAATCTCATGCTATGTAGCTCCCTATATATCATCTCTTGTCTTAATATCAGTTTCTATAGCCTCCCTGAACTCCTGGTTGACAGTATTTGAGTACCAAAGAGTATTTTTCTGAGCATCCTCTGGTCTCTTTCCTTCAATTTCTGCAGTCTACTTGAATGTTCCCAGATGTAGTAGGACCATGACATTTCTATTTGTGATCATGCCAGCCAATGCTGACCTAGAGGTGCTGTAGTTTTGCTGTAATGGCACAAACAGACTGATTGCTAATATGGAATCCTGTAATGATTCACTAATTGGAATTCCCAAAGCTCAATGCCTTGACCTATCAACTATATTTCATTGATCTGCTTACTTTTAGTGTGAATGTGGTTGCTCTTACATATATATTCCTGACATAGGGGCAGATTATGAACATAATTTTTTTTTCATATCAAACACTTCATGTGAAACTGTGCATACCCTGTGCAGCAATGAAATTTATTTAAAACTGATTGCTCCCTTATTCAGGTTAATAAGCAACTTTGTGCGAGACCATTTATAAACAGAAAAAAACAAATGTATCATTACTGTGTTCAGCAATTTCTTTCCAAAATACAGATAAAGATCAATATAATTATACATTGTAAAAGCAGCTATATTTATCAAACAAGTAATTTTTTCCTAAAATTCCAACAGTTAGACAGATTCTTCCCTGATTATTAATGACAAAAGTTAATTGTAATCAGATAATTGATAATAATTGCATAATGCACAGGGTCGGGCTGTCTCGAGGGTGCCATGGGTGCACTGCACCCGGGCGGCAACTTTCAAGGGGACACCTGAAACTTACATACACGTATGAAGAAAATTTTAAAGGGGGCACAAAATTGCGATTTGCACCCGGGCGTCACATTCCTTAGGAACTCCTCTGATAATGCATCCAATAATCTCTTGTGTGATTGATTCCAAATTATAAAAATAGTTTTTGTGGCCAAAAGGAAAAGAGGAATTAAGCTCTCTACACAGTTAATCTGTTAGTGCTTAAAAAAAAAAAAAAAAAAATCCACAATATTAGTTTCCTATTTTCTCTTCCTCAGGATCATTGATTAAGCTTTCATGAAGCAAAATGACTTTGATAACTTGAGAAAAAAAAAGGGAAAAAATCTAACAGTTACATACTGGCAAGTTCAAATTATAAACAATAACCATTTAAAAATCTATGTTTAGAATGTCTTGCAGAATGAAAGATTTTATTATACTGTGAACTAATATTGATTTTACATGTTGCAAACATAATAACAATGATCTACAGCTAGAAAATATGTAAAACAGAAAGAAATTGGCACAGTGCTTTTTTTCCAGTCAGCCAGATTTTTTATAATTGCAGATTTTTCAATGTTAGGTTTATGAGGTTCTGTTATATGTTCTTCTCATATTTCTCTGTGTGCTGCATAAGGCCTTAATTCATATGAATTTCTCCTGTAAACATTGCCTTTTGGCTTCTTCTAACTCATTAACTGAATTGAATGAACAATAAATGCCAACTCAAAAAAATATCACATGTGATTAAACCAAATATGTCACCAAGTAATTCCACTTTTCTGTCATTTCTCTAACATTGCAATCTCTTCTCTACCAGCTGTTTGGTGCCATAGTGTTACTCTGAGCATTTGTACTGTGGTTCTAGATCATCTTAATGCAGTTGTCAGTGGATCCAATTCTGCAGAGTGGTTGGTAGTTGTTGAGTTGGGTTGCCCACTAGTTTGGTACAAAGTCTGCTCTGGACCAGCACTCGGACCATGAAAATGTGGACTGTGTCACTATTGATAGGCAAGCCTTTTGAGTGGTTGATCATGTTCAGCAGTGCTCTAATGTAAAATGCTCTACAGAGAGAGAGAGAGACTGTAACTACAATGCTTATCTGATGTTAGGATGTCTGTATTGGGAAAATCCCACCTGTGATCTTCCTCCCATACATCAACACAGAATCAGTGGCCACTGTGTTGCCTTTCTTGATATCTGTCTTGCATTCTTTGAGCCAAAATGGAGTCATCCAATGTTCTGAACGTTATGCTGTGTTAAACTGTATAAAGCCAAGCACAGTTTAACCTTTTGCAATGAAAACTGTGCTTGACTTCATTCTTAGCAACCGTAGAAATTTGTTTGTATTGTTGTTTGTCGTTCTGGTTTTTAGGAGCATTAGCAACTAAGGCCATATTGCTCCGGGAATATGCGGTGGTCATTCCCTGACCTTTCCGCATCCTCCGTATTTGGTGGTGAAGGGCTCGAACCCCGGTCTAATCAAGAAGCGTGTGCAACGCCCTGCTGCTCCTTCCCACCTGGCTACGGAGACACCATTTGTTTGTATGTCATTGCTAATTTTAATATGTATGTGTATTTAAAAACATGTATATATATATAAATATATATCTGTATGTGTCATCTCTGAAGAAGTGTTAACAGTAGTGGAATCCATGAAATGTCAGATTAAAATAATTATTGATACCTTTCAGTTGATATGTCAGAATAGGCACCTGCACATGGATACAAGTTTTGCTGTATCAGAATCAGTTTTATAATACTATAATAAACAACCCAAGCTCAAAAAAACTGCACATGACCTCCATATCATTTCCTTAGCTGACAACTGAGAGTGCTTCCTCTATTCACTGATTCTTACCTCTATGTGATATCATTCAGATCCCATCTCAGTTGTTCATAAAGTACAGTACTGCCAATTCAATTTATATATATATATATATTGCATTTCATCTTAGTGATCACTGGCCAGCCACAGCCAAGTGATTGATCTCATATTTGAATTTCTCTTCTGCCACTCTACTGATCATTGTTAATTTAGGTTGACAGAGTGGGCACACAGCACTTGACAACAACCTAATGTATATATACTGTGTTTTCATTTATTAAAACAGTTATCTATACAGATGTTCTTATATCTTCTATTCTTTAATTTACCAGTTTTACATAATTCACACAGACTTGCAACTGTACACAGATTTGTTTGCATAACATAGAAATATATTAAGCAATACATGTGGACATTGTGGCCTCTAACTCATTAACTGAATGAGATGCCAAATCCTTTGCAGAATATGGAGTTTAACACGCTTCAAGGCAGTTTCCACAGTGATACATAACCCTTTCATTAGTGTTACTATGTGTAGCAATTTTATCCTTAACAAATCCTTCACAAGGCAAGGTTACGTAATGTAAGGTCAGAACTGCATGGCAGCCAAAATGGTAGTGGTGAGGGGAAGGTGGTGAAAATAAGGCTCAATCTGCTGGCAAGGCATTTTCTTATTCTGGTTAGTCATGCACTAGCTGCACATGACCTCCATATCACCTCCGCAGTTTCAATGATGACTGGTAAAGGGTATCAACTATCAGAGGGTAGCAACCTTTCAGCGAAGCAGCATATGAGAATATACCTAAGGAGTATTTTCATCTGCTCCTACAGCGACAGGTCTCACAAATCAATACATTCCTAATAAATAACTAGCAGTCCTACCTTCATTGAATAGTATTGGTAAAAAGCTGTACTCCGACTCAAAGAGGTCTGGGTTTAAATCTGCCGCTTTCCAAAGACTGCAAAGATTTTTAAAGGTTAGATGCAATTAGCCAGTCTCAGATAGAGAGTACGAGTTCTCTCTTCAGTTATTCCAGGTTTTTAAATCTGCACAAAATACAAATAAGTTCATGAAGGCGTACTTCTACAAAAACAACACACTGGTGAAATTTGGCCGAAGTTGCTGATGTACTGTAAAAATCAATAACTGACTAAAATGTTGGTTTCAGGGAGGGTGGATGTAACAAATAACATATTCATTGGCAAGAAAGGACCTTTTCATAAACATGGTTGTGGAAGAGGGTTCTAGAAGCACATGCCTCAACTTTTCACTTATGTTTTTTACTACACAGAGTTCTATAGTTCTAAGAAAGACAGTATATTTTCTTAGTTTAAAAAAAAAAAAAAAAAAAAAAAACACTTCACATTCTCTACAAAAATAAAGCCTATAATCCTCTCTCAAACAAGAATTACTGTTCAAACAAATTTCAATTGAAGTTCTGTCTTTTTATACACTTTACAGGCTTTTTTTTTTTTTTTTTTTTACTAACATTCTTAATTCTGAACTATGCCTTTGCTAGTCAAGTTAAACATCATAATCCAGCTATGGAATATCCCTAATGTCTGCAGAACTTATTCCCTTCTTTGGTCTTATGATTTGATCACATTCTTACTTTCACCACCTTAGAGATTCCTGGAACTTTCTGAATGATGGAAGAACAACTTCACAACAGTATATCAACAATTTGTGCAGACATAAGATCTCTGCCAAGTTTGTATGATTGATGAGCAAAAGCAGCTAGACTCAATATTAAGAGCTTATTCAAGCCATCTATGGTGATCCCTCCTTGCTCAATTCAATCATAACAGGTGATAAGCTGTAGGATGTTTAAAATATGTTGAACAAAGAGACAAAGCATGCAATGGGAATCATAGTTTTTTTTACTAACATTCTTAATTCTGAACTATGCCTTTGCTAGTCAAGTTAAACATCATAATCTAGCTATGGAATATCCCTAATGTCTGCAGAACTTATTCACTTCTTTGGTCTTATGATTTGATCATATTCTTACTTTCACCACCTTAGAGATCCCTGGAACTTTCTGAATGATGGAAGAACAACTTCACAACAGTAGATCATCTATTTGTGCAGGCATAAGATCTCTGCCAAGTTTGTATGATTGATGAGCAAAAGCAGCTAGACTCAATATTAAGAGCTTATTCAAGCCATCTATGGTGATCCCTCCTTGCTCAATTCAATCATAACAGGTGATAAGCTGTAGGATGTTTAAAATATGTTCAACAAAGAGACAAAGCATGCAATGGGAATCATGATGCTCTCTAAGACACAAATGTTACATTTTCACAAATTGAAAACCAGAGTAATGTAGTAGTAGAAGATGCAAGTGATGCAAGAAAGCAAGCTTATGTAGCATCAGGCAAAAAAAAAAAAAAAAAAGAAAAGAAACCCATATCACACATCTATTCCCTCAAAATGTTTGTGCAGTTCCTCCTTGAATTTATTTAAGCTATCAACTTCCACAACGACAGATGGAAGTTTGTTCCAGCAATCTAATTTGCCTTTAGCCATCAACCTGCTGCTAGAGGAAAATTTCTGCATATCTATTCTATAACTGTCTTTCCACAGTTTGAATTTATGCCTACTCAGTATCAGTAATTATCATCAACCAGCTCAATATTTCATTTCAACTAATCAAACCCATCTTAGAAACCAGATCTCCCCTTCCTATCCTCAAGCTCTAATTACTTTGATTTGTTTTCCCCCCCTGTTTTTTTTTATTAAGTACATTTGCACATATATATATATATATACACTGTGCTGCCACTTTATTAGGCACACCTCTGCTGTGCACACAAATGGTTTGTCCCACAACGCTGCAAGTCACTTGACCACAGTTGTAGTATTAATGCAGCAGAATAACCTTTCTAGTATCAGTTAAGCGTACAAACCGTAGCAAGAATGGGGAAAAGGAGTGATCTAACAGACTTCGAACATGGCATGGTAGTAGGTGCAAGATGTGCTGGACAAAACATCTCTGAAATGGCAGTTCTCCTGAACTTTTCACACACCACAGTTTCAAGGGTGTATCGAGAATGGTGCAATGAACAGAAAACATTCTCTCAATGGCATTCCTGTGGAAGAAAATCACTTGTTGATGAGAGAGGTCAGAATTGTGCAAGCAAACAGGGAGGCCACAATGTAGCACATCATGTCAGAATACAACCTTGGTGCACAAAACAAAATATCGCAATGGACCACTAGTTGCACTTTGTCGTGAATGGGCTACAACGGCCGACAACTACATCGCATACCTTTGTTATCAATGAAGAAAAAGAGAGCATGCCTCCTGTGGGCACAGCACCACCAGCACTGGACTATCGAGGATTGAAAAACAGTTGCTTGGTGTGATGAGTTGAAGTTCCTAGTGCATCGTGTTGATGGAAGGGTCAGAATTTGGTGAAAACAACATGAATCCATGGACCCGTCATGTCTGACAACTACTGTGCAAGGTTATGGTGTGGGGAATGTTTTCTTGAGTCCATCGATAACCATAGATTCATGTCTGAATGCCACATCATACCTAAACATCATTGCTGACGAAGTGCATCCGTTCACGTTGACAGTTTATCCTCAGTCAGATGGTTACTTCCAGCAGGTTGTTGTTGTTGTTTTTTGGTTTTTAGGAGCATTAGCAACTAAGGCCATATTGCTCCGGGATATGCGGTGGTCATTCCCTGACCTTTCCGCATCTTCCGTATTTGGTGGTGATGGACTCGAACCCCGGTCTAATCAAGAAGCATGTGATACGCACTACTGCTCCTTCCCACCTGGCTACAGAGGCGGCCTTCTTCCAGCAGGATTATGCGCCGGAGCACAAAGCCCAAATATATAACTTGTGGCTCGATCGGGGGAAGGAGAGGTGGATAGGTCCTTCGATTGGTTCACTTATGTGACAATTTGTCTAGCGATTGAAATGCAGCAATTCCATGACCATTACTGGCCTCGTGGTCCTCTGTCGATATGGGGCATAATGGTCAGTCTATTTTATTTTGTTTTATTAGATTGATTAGTCTCTTTTGGTGATATTTCACATTTCTCGGAACTGGTACCTTACTAGGGGGTGCAGCTAAATTGTTATACAATTGGTTTTATATTTTAAAATGGATTTATCTGAATTGGATTGAAATTATATTCTAAATTATTTGGAGGCTTACGGCTACAGTTTCTGTCTTGTTACCCATTCTATTCCCTCCCTATTATGATTAATTTTTAGGTTTATGTTAAATTTTGCTCTACGGTTTTGCCATACTACTGGCATTTTGTATTAATTTTTATATGTAATCTCAGTAATATATTGGGCATCATGTGGAGGACATGTATTTTACTGCTTCTAATGACGGTTTCATATTTATGGTTCAGTGAATACAAGACAATCTGTAAACAGGGTAATGCGACAAGCAGAATGCCAATGCACTATATATAGGCCCCATCCCCGAAAGGACAAGGTCATAAACCGGCTGCTAATCCAATGCAATGTGGGTGGTCATAGAAGCTAAGTTGCCCTTTTCATTTTTGTCAATTCCAAGAATTGGGTTTTTTCAACCAGGAGCAATTAAGAATGTTTGCATAGTTGCCAAAATCTGTATGGTACATCCGTGTAGACGCTCGTTATAACAGTGAGTGATTGTATGGGAATACGCATAAATTAAAATCATTATGGCTTTTTGCTCGTTACAGCCATGATCTCATTATTTTCGTGCTCATTATAACGAGTTCGAATGTATTTTAAATATTTGTATAGTTTGTAAATATTTTAGCCCTGCTCTTTCGGATGCAACAATATTCCTCATGCATTATGGAACCTGAAGCAAAAGGCCTTTGGCTAAAACCTATTATTTGGGTACCACTTGTCTCTGCGCAGTGGGTGGTAGTAAAACAGAGCGATTACTGTGAATGTGTTTTCTGATTGTTTTGTGTCGTTGAGGACGGGGTGCTTAGCTCAGATAGGGTGTTTATCCTCCCCAATCTCGCTGTTTTAAAATCAGCAAATGAGTTCCTGATTTTAAAACAGTAGTATGTGGGGGGGGGGGTTAAACACCACCTTAGGCATGTTAATCCAGGAGGAAATGGGGTGGGTGTAAACAGTGAGTAGCGCCTGCCAATCACTGCCTTCTTCCTGACTTTTAGTCGAAGTATGGAGTGGTACCCAAAATCTGAATTTTTACCAGGCATTTTCCTAAGTGACCTTTGTAAACACAGGTAAATAATTACATAGTGATATTTATTCGACCTCGAGAATGCTGGACACTACAAATGCACGGGCAAATAATTAAATAGGTCATTTCCTGATTAGATCTCTATCAGTGCATTTCGACAGGTGTGTCTTTTACATAGAAAATATTTGACTTACTCCATCATACCTCTACATATTACGTAGAAAAGTGTGCACGGTGGTTGGCGAGCAAGGGACAAGCCCCTAGTTTTATATTATTTCTATGTATTGCTTATTTCTATGTATTAATTTCTCTCCTTCATATATACTTCCTTCTCTTATCTCTATATCTTTCATCTACTTACATATTATGCTTCTATATATATATATATATATACACACATAGACAGCATAATATGTAAGTGGGTAATAAATGAACCCATTTCCCATTTATAATAAATGGGTAATATTAATAAATATTACCCATTTATTACCAAAGAACCCTTGAATTTCATCTATCCATCTCCATTGTTGTCTTCCAGGTTTTCTTTTAGCTCCTCTTGGGTATCATTCTGTTATTGTCATCATGTCTTCGTGCTATGTATCCTGCCTAAGTCCATTTCAGTTCTTTAGTTTTGATAAGAATGTCTTTTGCTTGTGTTTGCTGCCTAATCCATGTGTTTCTCTTCTTATATAACAGTCTGATTCCTAATATAATTTGTTCCATTCTTCACTGTGTAGTTTTCAATTTCTCTTTCATTCTTTTGGTGAGTGCCCAAGTTTCACTTACATAAATCATGGTGGAGAGTATACATTGGTTCATTATTTTTCATTTCAAAAAAATTGGGATATTGCTCCTAAGTATGTGACTACATTTCCTGAATGCTATCCATCTGAAATTTATTCTTCTCTTGACTTCCAGCCATTTATCATTGTTACAACTAATGGCTTGTCCAAGATAAGTATATGAATCTACCTTTTTAATTTCTACTCCATGAATGATTATATCCCTTTCTGTGGCATACTTGTTCGTCATTACTTTTGTTTTAACCATATTCATCTTTAGTCCAAAATTCTTACTGACTCTGGATAACTGATTAAAATTTTTCTCTAGGTATCCTCCGCTCACATTGACTCCTTTCTGCGACCAGTTTCAGTTCCGATGATACAATGCATTGATTATAGCAGCAAAGATCATCTGAAAGCTTCCTCAAGGGGAGCAGTAAACAACTTTGGAAATATTGTGTCTCCTTGTCAAACTCCTTTCTCAATTTGAAATTTGCTACTGTCTTTGTCTAGTCTAATAAAGGAGGTAACATTCTCATATATTTTCTTAAAAATCATAATGTATGGAGTTTCTATGCCTTGTCTTTCCAGTGCCCAAAACGTTGCCTTATGCTGTATGGAGTCAAATGCCTTTTCATAATTCACGAATGCCAGGCATAATGGTGTTTTATATTCATTTGCTTTCTCCATCAGCTGTGATATTACATGAAGATGATCCATTGATCTATAGTTGAGAATCCTGTCCTAAAGCCAGCTTGCTCTTTCGGTTGATTCTCATCAAGTATTATTTCTAATCTGTTAGTGATGATCCTTTTGAACAACTTGTAGATGTGGGACTTATAGGCCAAACAAATTGGCCTACAATTTCCAATTTCTGATTTGTCTCCTTTCTTATTCAGCAAAATTACGATTGCATTATTCCACTCCTTAGGGAGTCATGCCTTTCCTAATGTATATTGTGAAAAGTCTTGCCAGATTTTGTGTCATGTCTCTTCCCAATTTTAACAACTCTACAGTAACTTCGTCTTCACCTGGGGCTTTTGTGATTCTTTATTTTCTTCAATGCCTGTTCTACCTTATCAAGAAGGATATCGGGTATGCTGTGTGTGTTCCAAATTTGTAATCCATCTTCCCGACAGCTGACATCATGCTTTTTAGTATTATTCTGTTATTTGAATTATGCCTTCTCTGCTAGTTATAAGTGCACCATCACTATTCTTCAGATTCAGTATGATTTGTCTTTCTATATTACTGCCCATGACTGTTGATTTAAGTCCTTTGTTTTCCCTTAATGTTTGTTATACTTTTCTTGTGTTAAACCTTATGTCCTCTCTGAGTCTCTTTCTAAAGGCTTTGCATAACTCGATATACTCAATTTTGTCCTTGTCGGTGTTTATCTTGCTCTTCAGTTGTCGTCTTCAGTTCATCACAAAAAGTGTTTCCTGAACTAATCAATTTTTTTTGGCAATTTTTTGGCAAATGAAGTTTAACAATGACAAATGTAAAATCCTACATATGAGAAGTAGTAACCCCACAGTGACATATCAACTCTGTGGTACTACTCTGACAGTGGTAGAGAATGAAAAGGACGTGAGGTAATTGTGCAGTCAGATATGAAGTTTTCTGAGCAGTGCAGACAGTCTGCAAGAGTAGCTCATGGTGTCTTGTCAATGATATACAGGAATTTTTCTAGCAGGGATAAGGAGGTGATTATCCACTTGTATAAGGCAATGGTCAGGCCACACCTTGAGTACTGTATACAGGTCTGGAGACCTCATTTTAAGAAGAATGTAGGGCTGTTAGAACGAGTACAGAGAAGGGCAACAAGATTAGTGAATGGAACAAAGGGTTGCTCTTACGAAGAAAGGCTTAAGTTTTGCAGATTACAGTGTCTGGAGACTAGGCACTCAGTGCTCAATCAATGCTCAATGCTGATGGGATTCTTCCTCTTGCTCGGAAATATGAGAGGGCATAAATTCAAATTGAGGAAAGACAGTTGTAGGATAGATGTGTGGAAGTTTGACTTTAGCCAGCGGGTAGTTGATTGGTGAAACAGACTTCCATCTTTTGTTGTGGAAGTTGATAGCCTAAATAAATTTAAGGCTGAGCTGGACAGGAACAAACAGAGGGGTGAAATGGGAGTGTTTTTTTTTTTTGGCTGGTGCTGCATAAGCTTGCTTTCTTACATCATATGCCTCTACTATGCTAATGCTAATTTTTCTTCTTTGGATTTATTTTTACCTATAGATTTCTCAGGCTTTATCACTTTCACAAAGTTGTATCATTACATATGAAGTAGAACATCCTAGGATAGAAAGAAATAATATACTTACTAAAACAAGAAATAATAGACTTTTGTAAGTCTATTATTTCTTTCAATTCTAGGACATCGTACTTCATATGTTTAATTTTGTGTTATCAAAACATATATTCTTCGTAATTTTATTTAATTTTACTGAATTTAGACACATGGAGCAGTCATGGTATATGGCAACTATAAATATACTCGAACAACTATTATATCTCTTTTGGCTAACTCTTTAGGCTTCATACATCTACAGTCCTGACAGTTTCCCCTGACTACATACCACTTCAGATTCAGTAAGTTATATTTGATTTCCACTTACTTTTTTATTTTAACTTTCCTCTCTGCTTTCCACCTCTGCTGGGTTAGCCTTGAAATATATGTATGTCTCTCCCATGCTTATCTCTACCATTAGGCCTAACTCCTGTCTCCACTAAGAAATTGCTTTGCCGATACTGACATGTGCTTACGTATATTTCATTCAGGAACAGAGGTCCTGCCCTTGTTGTATTTTCTATGATTTTGATGGTCGAGCCTTGACCAAGATGTTGAAATCATATGTTTTTCAGCATTAAGTACTTCTTTTTATTCTTCCATATCTTTCAGTGTTTTTGTAGTTTCCAATGTTGTGCAACAAGAACTAGCTACCTTTATCTCAAAATTATGACCTCCCTGGGAAATGTGCTTCAGTAGGTTTTGAAGCAACTGTATGTAGAATGCAACATTAACTCTCTCTCCTTCAGACGAAAATTCCTTGTGAATCACACCCTGTTTGTTAAAAAAAATTATCAAGTCATCTTGATCCTAGACTTTTGTAAACAAACGTTTTGGGCCTTTGGTGACAATTTTGAAGTCCACTACATGGTCTGATTCTTTGTATCTGGGTCGTACTGAAACACCCAACACTCATTTATACAGTCATCATTATATAGTCATAATAACTATATGACGTCGAAATTAATTTTTACATCATAGAGTCACATTTTAGTATTTCATCATATACTTGTATATTAAAGGAAAGGGTTTTTGCTTCCGTAAAGGTGAGTACAGTGGTCTCAGACAGTTTTTAAAATTCTGTACAGTGCGATCAACTGACGATGTTACCAACAATAAATTCTAAGTGGAAAGCATTCAAGGAATTAATCGTGGATGCTACTAAAAGTTTCATACCTATTAGGAAATATTGTTCAAGGTTTAGGCCTAAATGGTTATCAAATGAACTAATGAGACTTGTGACAGAGAAGAAAAATGCATGGGATGCATATAAATTATCAAGCGACTCAGAAGCCTATGGCAGATATAAGCTAGTCTGTAAAAAAAAAAAAAGGTAAAGTGCAGCCATTATCAACCCACTGCAGGATGGAAGCCTCCTCAACAATTCATGCTGAGGGAAATGGACCATAATCTGCCACACTGGTCCAGTGCGGGTTGGCAGATCGACCGTATTGGTCACAAAGGAGGTTAGGCAGGCGAAGGCAGATTACAAGAAATCCTTGGCAAAAGATGCTAAGAAGCAAGGATTTCTTTACTTATATAAACTCTAAAAGGAAGGGGATGAATCTGATTGGTTCACTTGATACTGATGGTTCCACTGTTGATGATCCTGCTCAGATAGCAAACAAACTGAATGACTATTTTGCATCTACATTCACACATGAGGAGTTATTAAGGTTTGAGAATGAGAGCCATAATCATGAGAGCATCCTTGCACTCAGGGGAGGTCCCCATGGACTGGAGATGTGCAAATGTATCCCCAATTCACAAAGGGGGATCGAAGGGTGACACAAATAATTACAGACCAGTTAGTTTAACTTCTGTTCCGGGTAAAATAATGGAATCACTGGTTAAAGATGCATTGCAGGATCATCTAGACAAGACTGCAGCAATAATTCAGACACAGCATGGGTTTGTTAAGGGAAAATCTTGTCTGACAGATTTGATAGGATATTATGATGTGGTTACAAAGGAACTGGATGCAAAAATTAATTTGGTATCTTAGATTTGGATTTCAGGAAAGCTTTTGACACTGTTGTGCATGGAAGACTATTGTATAAATTGGAGCAGAATGGTATTAAGGATAAGTTGCTACAATGGATAAAAGGATGGTTGAGTGGGAGAAGACAGAGGGTGGTAATTAATTGATGCTGCTCTTTGTGGACTAATGTTATTAGTGGAGTCCCATAGGGTTCGGTGTTGGGTCCTCTGTTGTTTTGTATATATATCAATGATATTGATGAAGGTATATCAAGGCTTAGTGTCGAAGTTTGCAGATGATACAAAGGTTGGCAGGGTTGTTAATGACAGTAATGGCAGTGTGCTACTGCAACAGGATCTAGATAATTTGGGCAGATGGGCTAAGAAGTGGCAACTGAAGTTTAACCTTGGTGTTGTTGTTATTTGGTTTTTAGGAGCATTAGCAACTAAAGCCATATTGATCCGGGGATATGCGGTGGTCATTCCCTGATCTTTCCGCATCCTCCGTATTTGGTGGTCATGGACTCGAACCCCAGTCTAATCAAGAAGCGTGTGCTACGCACTGCTGCTCCTGCCCACCTGGCTACGTGGAGTCCGTTTAACTGTGACAAATGCAAAGTACTGCATATGGGTAGAAGTAACCCCAGAGAAACATACCAACTGTGTGGTACTACACTTAAGGTGGTAGAAAATGAAAAAGGCCTGGGAGTAATTGTGCAGTCAGATATGAAGTTTTCTGAGCAATGCAGAGAGGCTGCCAGGGCAAGTCATGGGGGTTTTGTCAATGATATATAGGAATTTTGCTAGCAGGGAAAAGGAGGTGATTGTCCCTCTATAAGGCAATGGTCAGGCCATGCCTTGAGTACTGCATACAGGTCTGGAGGCCTCATTTTAGGAAGGATGTAGATTTGCTTGAGTGAGTACAGAGAAGGGCAACAAGATTGGTGAGAGGAATGAAGGGATCCTCTTACCAAGAGAGGCTTAAGTTCTGCAAATTGCAGTGGCTGGAGACTAGGCACCTGTGCGGTGATCTGATTGAGGTGTATAAGGCCTTGAATGGGTTGAGCACGCTGAATTCTGATGGGATCCTTCCACTTGTTCAGATTACGAACCTAAGGGGACATAAATTCAAATTAAGAAAAGACAGATGTAGAATAGATGTGTGGAAATTTGCCTTTAGCCAGCAGGTGGTTAATTGCTGTAACAAACTTCCATCTGTCGTTGTGGAAGTTGATAGGTTAAACAAATTTAAGGAGGAACTGGACAGGCATTTGGAGGGAATGGTGTGATTTTTTTTTATTATTATTTTTTTTTTTGGATGATGCTGCATAAGCTCATACACTTGCTTTCTTGCATCACATGCGACTACTACTACTTAGATTGTATCGGGTTCCTTTTTCAGTGAGTATAGTTTCAATCAATTGGTCGGACAAGATTGCCCCTAACAAATCCATGCTGCGAATGGTATAGCTGCATTCCTGTCTAACTTATGTTCCTGTCTGGTAATGCATTACTTTAACCAGTGACTCCATTATTTTACATGGAAGAGAAGTCAAGCTAACAGGGTTATAATCACTTTTTCACCCTATGATCCCTCCCTTTGTGAATTGGGGATACATTTGCATATCTCTAGTCCACAAGGACCTTCCCTGAATCCACAGATGATCTCATAATCATGGGTAAATATTCCTCAATTATTTCCCTAAAAATATCCTCATGCATGAATGTAGATGAAAAATACCTATTCAGTTTTTCAGCAACCTGAGCAGGATTACCAATATACCTCTGATTCATCCACATACTTGTGTTTACATGAGTAAAGAAGTATTTGCTGCTTATCTTTGTAGTCTTTGCCAGAGAATTCTCATAATCTGCTTTGGCTTGCCTAACTTCTCCATGACTTTGTAAACAACTAAGAAGGAGCATTTGGAAAGTTTGTGGCCTGAGTAGTAGTAGTGGCATGTGATGCAAGAAAGCAAATGTATGAGCTTATGCAGCATCAATCAGCCAAAAAAAAAAAAAAAAAAAAAAAATCACACCATTCCCTCCAAATGCCTGTCCAGTTCCTCCTTAAATTTATTCAGCCTATCAACTTCCACAACGACAGATGGAAGTTTGTTCCAGCAATTAACCACCCGCTGGCTAAAGGCAAATTTCCACACATCTAATCTACATCTGTCTTTTCTTAATTTGAATTTATGCCCCCTTAGGTTCGTAATCTGAACAAGTGGAAGGATCCCATCAGAATTCAGCGTGCTGAACCCATTCAAGAAGGGTTTATTTGAGGAAGCTGGTAACACCTTACTTTTCAACATAGTCGATTTGAAGTCAATACACTTTTCCACTGATGCTACAATGCATTGATCACAGCTGCAAAGAAAGTTCTCCCTTGAGCATCCAGGAATGACTCCACTGCAGCAATGGCATCACTATTGATGGTAAAATGGATGCCAGTCAGGTATTTTTTTAAAATTAGGAAATATGCAAAAGTCCAATAATCCTAGATCTGGTGAATATGGGGATGGTCCAAAATTTCAAACCTGCACTCATGCAGTGCAGCCATGATAAGGACAGACTTGTGAGCAGGTGCACTGTCCTAATGGAAAGAGACTTCTTTTCTGAGATTTCTTTGGCATTTGTCCTTGATGTTTTCATGCAAATGCCCTCAAGGTCTGTGTAATATGCCTCTGTGACTGCCTGGCATTTCTAAAGATCAGCATACCAAAAAAAAAAAAAAAAAACAGATATCAGAACCTTGCCAGCAGAAGGGGTCAATTTGGCTTTCTTTGGAGGCGGAAGAAGAGCTGTACTTCCACTGTTTGGCTTGCCCTTTTGTCTCTGGCTGAAAGTGGTGGACCTAAGTCTCATCCATGGTCAACAAACCATGGATGAGACTTAGGTGAATGGAAATTTGCTGGATCTGCTTGAAACTGATGAAAATGTTCTCTCAAACTTGACAACCCTTGTGTGTTTTTGATCAACAACTTTGGGACACATCATGCTGGAACCTTTTTCACAGTGAGAACCTCTATTATTATGTGGTACACATGTTCAGATGAGATACCCAAGGTGCTGACAATGTACTGAACTTTCACTCATTGATCACTTATCACCAGATCATGCACTCACTGTCAACAACTTCAAGTGATGGGCATTGCAGGTCTTTCACAAGCATGGGTCATCTTCCTGGCTCACCCTCCCTCATTTAAATTCTGCTGCCAGTTTCTTAACTGTGCAATAGGAAGGGGCATCCTTCCTAGTGTTGTAACTATACCCTCATGAACTGCCTTTGGCACTAATCTCTTTATTTTCAAATACTGGCCGACTGCATGGTGACTGATTTTATCCATCTTTCCTGATTCACAAAACTTGTTGATCTTAAGATTTTTAATTAAAAACAGACATTATTGAAACTGCATGAAATTTGGTGGGTTACTATTTGAAGTGTTATACATTAAGTACAGAATTTTTTTAAACCTCTACCACTATCCTTCATACTCATGCCATTAACTTTTAAAATGCCCCTCACAGTTTATATCTACCATTGGCTTCTGTATCACCTGATAATTTATATGCATTTTTTTTTCTGTCACAAGTCTCAACATTTCATCTGACACCCATTTAGGCCTAAACCCTTGAACAGTATCTCTCAGTTGGTATAAAAAGTCTAGTAGCTTCTACAATTATCCCTGAATGCTTTCTATTTAGAATTTCCTGTTGGTAATTTCATCAGTTCGTCTCATTTTACTTTACTAAAACAAAAATGCTTCCCTTTGCCCTTAACAGCAGAGACATCTTTAAGTAAATCTCACATTAATACATTGTGATCACTGCCTCCTTGAGTATCTTTTATCTGCAGATTCTTAATCCACAAAGGGTTGTTACTGATAATCACATCAAGAGTATTGCTTTCTCTAATATGCTAGTATTGAAAACAGTCATTCAATAAATCCACAAGATCTTGCTACTGTGCGAGCTAATGTTGTTTTTGTTATTTGATTTAAAGACACAGGGGCCACTGAGGCCAAATTATGTCTATTCATTGTTTAATTGCATGACCATATCTTTACAGTTGTTAAATTATATACTCTTGTATAGGCCAATACATTTTAAGTATATTAAAAGTTCTTTAATATTTAAATGGTTTCCTATGATATGAGATAAATCATGTAATATGTTAATCCTGGAAATTGATTGAAAAGTGCTTGACCAGATGGTTGAATATAAAGGACAAACAAGCAGAAAATGGTAGACCGTAAACTGACTGTTACAAGATGAGCACTGGGGTGGGTTTTCTCACAATAACAGGTAGAAATGGGTATGATGCATATGTCCAATTCTCAGACTTGCCAACACCACTTCCTCTCATCTGTTTTGTCAGAAGCCAGAGAGCCACAGCTTTGTTTCTTGTTTTATCTGGTAAAGTTTGCTGTTAGTATTCCTTTTCCAGATCTGTGACCAGTTGTCATAACATGCTTTGCAAATAACAGGCTTATAGTCAGTGTAAGGAACCTGAGGATGTTGTGAAGGAGTGGGTTGAGGATGTTTAGAGGTGAAGTCCGCACTATCAATTCCGGGAATGTCAGAATAGCTGGAAATGAATATGTTTCAATGTACGATGAGAAGAGGAGAAATTCTTCCTTATGGCATAGAGAGCACTGAGGGAATCAGTGTAAATTATTGCAGGTGAGATGGAAAGTTCAATAATCTTACTAAGTGCTAACTTTATGGCATAAAGTTCAGCAGTGAAGACACTGCATGCTAACAGTAGTGTGGCTATAATGCTAATGGTAGTGAACTATGAATATAGATCCCTGTGGTACTCCTTCTTCCCGAATATAGGGTGTAGACAGTACGTTCTGATAGCGGATCTGAAAAGAGCGATGGCGTAGGAAATTCTGAATTATCTGAGGGAGATGACCCCTTAGTCCTAAGCAATAAAGGTCCATAATAATGCCATGTCACCAGGTAGTATCAAACACCTTTTCAATATCTAACTTGACCATGACTAGATGCTGCTTCATAACAAAGGCATTGCAAATATTTGATTCAGCTTTGATAAGGACATCAAGAGTGGATCTGTTCTTATGAAAGCCATTCTGATGATCTGTTAAAAGAGGTAAGATGCTTCTAAGAGGTAAGAAGCCAGGTAAGCCTCGTATGTACCATTCTTTCAAAAATTTTCCCTCTGCAGCTTGTGAGAGATATTGGCCTATAATTTTTAACCAAAGAAGGGTCTCTGCTTCGTTTTGGTATGGCAAGTATGAAAGAATGACACCAGGAAAGTGGATAAGAATTTTTCTGAGAAGATCTAGTTATAGAAGATCAGATGGATATGTAAGTCCTCTTCAAGTAATTGTTTTAGCATGATGTACTGTACGTCATCTGGGGCCAGCAGCACTATTTGAAGATTTATTTGAAGATTCCTTGAGTTCTGTTAAATTAAACGGTTGATTGCATGGAAGTGGGAGAGCTGTGTGGCAGATATTGTAGAGAATGATTCTGCTAGCACATTGGCAATTTCCTTAGGTGCAAATAGATCTTTCCCATTCCAACAGAGTATTGGAGAGGGTGGTCAAGTGAATTTTCCATTTAGCACTTTTATTCTTCTCCACGAGTCATGGGTCAGTGTCTTTGGTGATAGCTGAGGCAAATGAGATCCAGGAGTCATGTTTGGCTTTTTGCCTAATCTACATTGCTTTGGCTTTAAGTCTTTTGTATTCAATTAGATTACTGGCCGTAGGAAACTTATGGAATTTGTTCCAAGCATGGTTTTTCTCACGCTTGGCATCAGAGCAATCTGTATTCCACCAGTTGTTATGGTGGGAGCAATTGTGAGATTGTCACTTCGGAATTGAGTTTTTAGCTGAAGTTAGTATCTGATTGGTAATATAGTTAGTTATATCTTCAACTGGATGTTGCTGAACATAAATCCTGTCTAACTGGACCTGGGTGGAGTAGTCCTCCCAGTTTGCCTTCTTGAACTTCCAGGTGGATTGGTGCTTGAGAGTTGCAGTTACCCGTGTTTGTAATGAGCAAAGGATTGGAAAGTGATCGTTGTTTAGAGGATCATTTAACACTGACTCATGCTTGGAAGAATTCATGGTGAGCAGATTGACAAATCTATTACAGAAGTAGATCTTGTAGTTAGGTGAATATAAGTGGGAGATCCAGAGTTTAGTATAGTTAGGTTGTTATTAATCATGAATGTTTCGATTAATTTTCCTCTTGTGTCAATCGCAGGCAACCCCCATAATGGATGGTGGACATTGAAGTCACCAAAAAAGGCAGATTTTTGATCTCAGGAGACAGGATCTCAGTCTCTCTGCGAGCAGGAGACTGAGATCCTGTCTTTTCTATACATTGTATAGTTTGTAAATTTTGGTGAAGCTTGAGATGTTAAGAAAGTTTCCTGTAGACATACTCCTATCGGATGGTATTGAATTAATAAATCTTTTAGGTCATCAGAATTGTTTCTTAGTCCTCTGCAGTTCCATTGTATGATATTAGACATTATTTAAGTTTAGTGTGGTGAATTGGTCTGACTGTTTTTTAGAAGTGGAGCATTTCAGTCTGTCTTGCTTTATTTTATTTTTTTTTGGGAAATAAGGACGTACAGAATACATAGTGTCATTTGCATGGAGTTCCAAAATGGGCTCCCCATTAGTTTTCATTTGTTTTGAACCTGAGTCAGATTTCGTTTGTTCTGTATCACATGGGACTGATGGAGTATCACTAGGGATTCTGACTGGCATATTTGTAGCTTCGCTAGTTTTCTTTTGAGGATTTTCTTTTTTTGAATTTGAAAGAGTAGATTTAAGTCAATTAGCCATAGAGGTATTAGGCAGAATTGTTACATCTGTTTGTGCTCCAGTAGATACATAGTTTCTAGTGTGAACAGAAACTATGTATCTACTGCCTAAGGAAACGTAACTTTATTTTCTATTTTCTATTTTTGAATGTTTTTCCCTGTAATCCATAATTCACAAGCTTTGGAAAAGGCAGGGTGACTTCCCTTGCAGTTTGGACATGCAGAGGTTGTTGCTGAGCAATCAGCTTGAGTATGCTCCTTAGATTCGCAGATGAACTGATGGTGTCACCTCTACATGCCTGCCGGCAATGACCATATTTCTGGCATTTGAAGAAACGAACTGGATTCAGAATATATGATCTAATACAACAATTCAAATAGCCAGCTTTAATTGAAGATGGTAAGTCTGGAGTACTGAATGTTAAAATGATGGTTCTAGTTGGAGTTAGATTTCCATCTTTTTTAATCATAATTCTTTTCATATTTGTTACCTTTTGACTACTAAGTTCTTGGAGTAGTTCTTCGGAGACTGTAATTAGGTCTCTCAATGATCACATCTTTTGATGAATTTAATTGATATACCAATTAAGGTTCTGTGGAGAGTAACTGATACTGTCAGCCCCCCCCCCCCCCCCCCCAAATGATGTTGTGTTTAAGAGCTACTTAGAATGCTTTGAGGGGCTGTTTCAATCAGAAAGTCTTCAGATTGTAGTTGCTTCACCATTTTTGGTGACCCTGCAATAGATTATAAAACATTTTTGTATCAAGAATGATGATAACTTGCCTACAGGTTGGGTGGATAGAGAATGTACAAGAAATTTGGTATATCATTATGACACTTTGCTTCCCTTTGAAGCCTTTTTGGTTGATTAGAATCATGGTCGATATCAGAAATTTCTTGTCTTGAGCTCAAAGGCTCTAAAGGTGGATAACTATTTGTATTCATGATAGCTCCTTTTGGCCCTGGGGGTTTAACTTTACGATCCAGGCTATCGGCCCCGCCATGGGGAGACAGGAGCAGTGCCACTTTGCAGCCAAGCATGGAGGTTAATACAGTTAGTAAGATGAATTAAATTAAAGAAAAAGGCACTTTTTCTTCTGGGCTCTCTTCTTAAGTGCTTTTAAGAAAGTAGAGCTACTTAAAAAGAAAGCTACTTAATAAGTAAGGAAGAAAACAAAGGAGAACCTAGTCACAGAAAAACGCTCTTCGATCACACGAGAATCGCTTGGCCATGGAAACACTTGCTGCCCGGGGCCACTGTGTGAGCGACCAATCTACAAGTTCCATTCAATATTTGTAAAATTCAAGTCCACCATTATAAAACATTCTGATTTACTGGCCCACTGTACACGAATAGTTGTTTATTATATTCATCACAGTCATTAGGCCTACTCCTGCTTTCATTTTTGTTTTCCCACTGCTTATGTCCCACCAAAGTGACAGCATTGAACTGAGCATCCATGTCAACTGGATGCAGTGCCTTAGATATTATGTGCTTAACGAAGCCTTCTTAACTAAAAGCATAACTCCTGCTCCACTCCCATCTTGTCTGTCCTTTCTGTACACATTGTACTCACATATTCAAATTCTGAGTCTCTTATATCTGAGTGACACCAATTCTGATATCTTCACAATATCAGAATTTGATGAATTGACCAGTACTTCATATTCTCTGTCACTGAAAATTTCTGTCACACAAGTAAGCATGTTACCTTTTCCAGATTTTACAATACATGGAAAACTTTGTATATGTGTTTTCTTAAATTTTACTTTGTATTTCTTTATATTTTACTGAAGGCCACTGTTAATTCCTTACACACACACACACACACACACACACACACACACACACACACACACACACACACATTATGATGAAATACTGAGGTAACAGAAAAGAATCCTATATGTTTTTGGCATTCCAATTTCCAGACTTCAATGTAGACACCAGCTGACAGACAGTCAGCTGGTATCTACATTTTAGTTAACAAAAATAAGAAATTCACAGAAGAAAGAAATTCACAGACTTTTAAAAAAATTTCTGAATTTAACAGTGAAGCCATAGTTTCAGAGAATTAGCTTCTCCATCTTTTTTATTGCAAAAAGGGAAACTTTTGTTATGATGGTGCAATGTAAAGTTCATAAAAGAACATATATTTCAATTATGCAATTCTGTACATGGTAATTTTAAGCTAATACCATTGTTCAAGCATGTGTAATATCTAATAATGTTACTTGGAAGCAAGCACTTTCATTTTTAAATTATACTTTTTATTCCTTTTTATTCCCTACAACATCTACAAATAGAGTTAATTAAAATGTACAAGTAATTACAGAAATACATCAGTTTATTTGCTATGAAAATTTGGTAGAATATTTATCAAAGTTTATTTAAAATATATGAAATTTATTCAGAATATTTATTTATGTAATGAGCATTTTAATATTATTTAATAACCGTATTATCTAGTATCTTTGTATGGATTCAAATATACCTAGGAATTATGTGCACATAATTCACAGTTATATTTGAAAAGTACACTGCCATAAGTTCTTATCAAAAAGTGATGGTCAATCACCATTTTCAAGTATACAATGAGACACAATAATTTTTTAAGAGGTACGACTATTACTTAAGTTAGGTGGAGGATAAATGACCAAGTTCCACTAACCTTAACAAGCAATAAAAAAGTTATAGCATAATTCTATAATGTCATACCTTTCCAGTAAGGAAAACAGTAGAACTATCTTCATCATAAAATGGAATGAGAATTGCTGGACTGACATCAATGCCCAGTATGGTCACTGGAGTGGTTAAATTATTAACATCATATAAGCTCACCTGTCTTTCTGATATTCTGCAATATAAAATAATTTTATATTTTTAAATTTAAAAACAAAATCATATATATTAGAAGAAATAAATAATATATTAAATAAATTTACATTTAATTCTCGACATGGCTGGGGCCAGAAGAATTTATGTATTCATCAAGACTGTATACATATTGAATTAATGGCTAACAAATTTTCAGTGCCACAGTTCACAACAGGCATGCATTTTTCATACTAGCATATGAACTCAAATGATCAAGGTTTTTTACTTGTGGCCTGTACACTAACCTTAGGACAATGGTCTACTCAAAAATACCAGAAATACTTCAATTGCTGTAATGGGTATAAAGAGATTTTCTAAACAAGAACAGATATGTTAATATTGAAAAACATTTATAGCAAGGAAATTACAGGTCTAAATTGTATTTTTCATTTAATAACTACTAATTATTAAAACAAAAAAAATCATACTAACTTAAATTTTGTTTTATTATTTTGCATTACTTCCTCATTCAAATTACATATCACAAATTTAAACTGTGTTTAAATTTAGTGTTATATTAATGTGTCTCCATATCTCAAAAAAAAAAAAAAAAATCTTGAATTTATTTTTATCTTGGATGTACAAGACCAATCAGTCTCACTTTTGTGGTTGAGAAAATCTTAAAGGATTAAGAATGCAATTCACAGTAATCTAGATAAGAATGGTTTCCTGAAGGTTGACAGCATGTTTTATAAAGGAAAATGCTTGTTTAACTAATTAGATAAATTATTATCATCACAGTGTCACTCAAGTTGGATATAGGAAATAACTTTGATATTGTTTATTTGGACTTTAGCAAACCATTGACTTAGTCCCACACAACAAACTGCTGTACAATACTATAATACTTAATGATAAACACCAGCCAAGAAATTAAACTGAAAATTTACTGTACAATGAAATAATATACAATGATGCAAATAAAAATAAAACACTGATTAAATTATAGTTAAAATATAATTTAAAATATAGTTAAAAGCAATAAAATTAATTAAAATAAACTAGGTTAAAAGCGATAAAACAATGAAACCTGGAGCTTTCGGAGAACTGCCGTCTCCTTCTTCAACAGCATACTACTATTGCTAAGACACATCCTTAAGTAGCCGGTCCATGGCACTCATCCATGTGATCATCAGACACATGATCTACATTCTCCAGACGCGTATCAGAAATGGAAGTGGCTCGGGAGCATGTCAAACAGAAACGGTCATCCCTTCTGAGGACAACTGCCTCAAACAGGGGGGTGTAAACGGATCCCCCTGTCCCTATTAATAGTATTGTGACTGGATGAACCGATTCGCAAGCTCTCGAGCCACTTGCTTTCCCAAAATCCATGGGCGCGGTCAGTAATGACCGCGCCTTCAGGGGAGATCCGATGCTGCTTTCCCCAGAAATGCTCTGCCACAGCAGACCTCGCATAGTTAGCAGTCTTGATAGCGGTCGTGTGTTCCCCCAGACGGTCCTTTAAACGTCGCCCAGTTTCCCCCACATAACACTCCGGGCACTTAATCTCGTAGACCACATTGCTAGTATGGTCCTGGGCTACGGGATCTTTAACTTGGGATATCACTGTGTGCAACCTCCGACCCGGAAGTTGCACACAGTGAGTCTGGCACTCCCGCAATGCCCATACAATACGTTCTGAAAGGCCAGGATAGTAAGGAATGTATGCAGTAGCCACAGGGGCAGGTGACTCCCTACGATTGGATTCAACCCTATGAATATATTTGTCCAAGACCCTCTGGGGGTATCCACATTTCCTGAGGTCTGCCGTGACTTTGCAAATTTCTATTTCCTTTTCCTCAGGGGTACTAACAGTGGGTCCCCACCCTATTCAACAATGCCCTGGCTACACTGTTCTTATGATGACAAGCCTGTGCTGAGCTATAATGAACAAATTGGCCACGGCACATAGGCTTTCTATAGATCGTTGTTTTTAATCTAGATCCATCTCTGCTCACCAAGACATCCAGAAATGGGAGGGACCCAGTTTCATCCACCTCCAAGGTAAATTGTATAAATGTGGAAAAGCTGTTGAGCAAATTGAGCACCTCATCTTCCTTTCCCTTTTTTAAAATAGTGAAGGTATCGTCCACATATCTCCTCCACTCGCGCATGGGGAAATTCAACTGATGAAAAACCCTAGTTTCCAGTTCCTCCATTGCCAAATTGGCCACAATGGCACTGATGGGGGAACCCATGGCAGTGCCATGGACCTGCTTATACATAACTTTTTGAAACACCATGGTAGTGCTTGCGAGGCAAAATTCAACACCTTTACAAATATCGTCAATGCTTAGTAAAGATCTAGCACTAAAGCAATCATCCCGTTCCAAGGCCAATCTTACACAATGCACCCCATGTTCAATGGGGATACATGTGAACAAGGATACCACATCAAATGAAATCATGAGTTCGTCTTCACCTATAGATTGGCTTCTTATAAAGTTCACAAATTCCTTGCTGTTCCTGATTACTAAACTGGAGCGTCCCACTATAGGAGAGATGACTCCCGCTAAAAATCCAGATAAAGCATAAGTGGGACTACCCACAAATGATACTATAGGTCTCAATGGAATGCCCACCTTGTGCGTCTTTGGGAGGCCATAAAACCGAGGTAATCAACAACCTGAGGAATGAAGAGACCAATAAACTTCTTTGGTTATTTTACCAGCCTTATGCCATCCCTGTATAATGTTGTTGACTTGTCTCTCCAAACCAGCTAATGGATTTCGATGGGTAACTTTATATATGTTGCTATCCTGTAAAAGATCCACAGCTTTTGCACAATAATCATCCTTATTCAGTACCACTGTAGATCTGCCTTTGTCGGCAGGTAACATTATGATATCCTCATCTTTTCTGAGTTGTCTTAATGCTCTTTCATGTTTATGACTGAGATTAGAATGTGCTGTCCTGGTCTGACTCAAAATAGCCGCAACCCTAACCCGTATCTCATCAGCTTGGGTAACAGGTAACTTGTTGATGGCTTTTTCCACTCCCATAGCTATCTCTGCAATGGGAGGTCTGGCAGGAACCAAAGCAAACTTTAGACCCAGGCTCAATACTTCCTCCTGTTCTCTAGTAAACTGTTTGCCACTAATGAATAAAGTTGCCAGTATCCCTGTTACGCACCACCACGGATTCCTCTAACAATCTATTGAATTCGTTGATTTGCCTGCACTTGTAAACCTCAGCAACCCTAGTTGCTTTATCTGCCACTACTCTTAAGACCAACGCACCATGCACTGGGGTTAAATTGGTATTGATGTATTCCAACTTCAGTCCAATACGACTTCTAATACCTCTCAGATCATTATGTAATTTAGAAATCCAAATACGTAGAACTTTTCTTTGATAGATTTTAGTAACTCTCTCCAGATGGTCATCATTGAAAGGCATTCTCACCCGAAAGCCATGTGGAACCAGCTCATGTGTTTTGCACCTATGAGCAAATCTCAGATGTTACTTCTGTTTAGCTTCAGCTATGCTAATTTTCTGGTACTCGTGGATGTGTCGAAGCATCAAATGGCCATAATTATTCACTATATCTTCAAACAGGCCTATGGGGCTGGGAATTTCCATACAAATCAAAGTTTGCTTTGGTTCCTGCCAGACCTCCCATTGCAGAGATAGCTATGGGAGTGGAAAAAGCCATCAACAAGTTACCTGTTACTCAAGCTGATGAGATACGGGTTAGGGTTGCGGCTATTTTGAGTCAGACCAGGACAGCACATTCTAATCTCAGTCATAAACATGAAAGAGCATTAAGACAACTCAGAAAAGATGAGGATATCATAATGTTACCTACCAACAAAGGCAGATCTACAGTGGTACTGAATAAGGATGATTATTGTGCAAAAGCTCTGGATCTTTTACAGGATAGCAACATATATAAAGTTACCCATCGAAATCCGTTAGCTGGTTTGGAGAGACAAGTCAACAACATTATACAGGGATGGCATAAGGCTGGTAAAATAACCAAAGAAATTTATTGGTCTCTTCATGCCTCAGGTTGTCGATTACCTCAGTTTTATGGCCTCCCAAAGACGCACAAGGTGGGCATTCCGTTGAGACCTATAGTATCATTTGTGGGTAGTCCCACTTATGCTTTATCTGGATTTTTAGCGGGAGTCATCTCTCCTATAGTGGGACGCTCCAGTTTAGTAATCAGGAACAGCAAGGAATTTGTGAACTTTATAAGAAGCCAATCTATAGGTGAAGACGAACTCATGATTTCGTTTGATGTGGTATCCTTGTTCACATGTATCCCCATTGAACATGGGGTGCATTGTGTAAGATTGGCCTTGGAACAGGATGATTGCTTTAGTGCTAGATCTTTACTAAGCATTGACGATATTTGTAAAGGTGTTGAATTTTGCCTCGCAAGCACTACCATGGTGTTTCAAAAAGTTATGTATAAGCAGGTCCATGGCACGGCCATGGGTTCCCCCATCAGTGCCATTGTGGCCAATTTGGCAATGGAGGAACTGGAAACTAGGGTTTTTCATCAGTTGAATTTCCCCATGCGTGAGTGGAGGAGATACGTGGACGGACGATACCTTCACTATTTTAAAAAAGGGAAAGGAAGATGAGGTGCTCAATTTGCTCAACAGCTTTTCCACATTTATACAATTTACCTCGGAGGTGGAAGAAGCTGAGTCCCTCCTGTTTCTGGATGTCTTGGTGAGCAGAGATGGATCTAGATTAAAAACAACGATCTATAGAAAGCCTATGTGCCGTGGCCAATTTGTTCATTATAGCTCAGCACAGGCTTGTCATCATAAGAACAGTGTAGCCAGGGCATTGTTGAATAGGGTGGGGACCCACTGTAGTACCCCTGAAGAAAAGGAAATAGAAATTTGCAAAGTCACGGCAGACCTCAGGAAATGTGGATACCCCCAGAGGGTCTTGGACAAATATATTCATAGGGTTGAGTCCAATCGTAGGGAGTTGCCTGCCCCTGTGGCTACTGCATACATTCCTTACTATCCGGGCCTTTCAGAACGTATTGTACGGGCATTGCGGGAGTGCCAGACTCGCTGTGTGCAACTTCCGGGTCGGAGGTTGCACACAGTGATATCCCAAGTTAAAGATCCCGTAGCCCAGGACCATACTAGCAATGTGGTCTACGAGATTAAGTGCCCGGAGTGTTATGTGGGGGAAACTGGGCGACGTTTAAAGGACCGTCTGGGGGAACACACGACCGCTATCATGACTGCTAACTATGCGAGGTCTGCTGTGGCAGAGCATTTCTGGGAAAAGCAGCATCGGATCTCCCCTGAAGGCGCGGTCATTACTGACCGCGCCCATGGATTTTGGGAACGCAAGTGGCTCAAGAGCTTGCAAATCGGTTCATCCAGTCACAATACTATTAATAGGGACAGGGAGATCCGTTTACACCCTCTGTTTGAGGCAGTTGTCCTCAGAAGGGATGACCGTTTCTGTTTGACACGCTCCCGAGCCACTTCCATTTCCGATACGCGCATGGAGAATGTAGATCATGTGTCTGATGATCACGTGCATGAGTGCCATGGACCGGCTACTTAAGGATGTGTCTTAGCACTAGTAGTATGCTGGTGAAGAAGGAGAAGGCAGTTCTCCGAAAGCTCCAGGTTTCATTGTTTTATCGCTTTTAACCTAGTTTATTTTAATTAATTTTATTGCTTTTAACTATATTTTAAATTATATTTTAACTATAATTTAATCAGTGTTTTATTTTTATTTGCATCATTGTATATTATTTCATTGTATAGTAAATTTTCAGTTTAATTTCTTGGCTGATGTTTATCATTAAGTATTATAGTATGGAAATTCCCAGCCCCATAGGCCTGTTTGAAGATAACTGCTGTACAAGTTGAAAAATGGTGGAATCACTGGCAAAATGATTACAAGATGGCTACATGGCAGGAGACAAATGGTTGTAACTAATGGTTATTCTTCAGAATGGACTAGGGTTAAAAGTAGAGGTTTTTCAGATTAGTACTTGGACCACTCCTGTTTTTGATTTTCTTAAACAGCATTATATGAAGATCAGGAGAATGGATAATGACCAGCATCAAGTAGTGCTCTTTCGAGATAACTTGAGTAGGTTTCAGGGATAGTCAGAAAAGTAGTGCCTATGTTTTAATTCTCAAAAATGCAAGGTTATATACTTGAAAAATAACAATCCCAGTTATACCCAAAAATAACTGGGTGAAGTCTCTCAAGGTTTGGTGCTGGAATCCTTACTTGTATTCAATATTTATTAACAATACTGATGTAAGCATATCAAGTTGAATGTCTAAATTTGCTGATGATACAAAGGTATACACTGAAAGGACAGAATTCATGAGATACCTGGCTTCTGGGCAACACAATGCTGTCACCCCTCTCGCCCACTGCTTGGCAGGTATATAGGTACACTGCATTCACGTAGACGGTAATTCAATGTCAGTATGGGCAAACATCATGAGTTAACTGAGTTTGAAAGAGGGATGATAGTGGGAGTCCGACGCATGGGTCACTCTATCACAGAGGTAGTACAGAAATTGCACCGTTCCCGTTTGACAGTATCAACAGTGTGTTTGGAATATGCCATTTCCAGAATAACATCTGATTGTGAACAGCGCTGTAGGCGGAGAAAGGTGGTGGATGAATGTGCGTGGCCGTCAATGTCTGTCTCAAGTTGTTTCAGGTGCCAGAAACGTCTCCACTAAGACCATCAGGCAACAATTAGCAGCAATAGGTTATGGGGGCCCGCCAACACACCAGAGTCTCATTGCTAACACCATGACACAGGAATTTAAGCCTCAACTGGGCGAAAGAACATCAGCACTAGACCTTGGATGATTGGAGGCGGATCTCCTAGTCTGATGAGTCCCATTTCCCATTATTTCGAGCAGACATGAGGGTGCATATCTAGCAGAAACTGCACTAAGCTATGCATCCATCATGTCAATAAGGAACTATTCGGGCAGGTGGATAGTTGGTAATGGTCTGGGGTGTGTTCAACTGGCAGATGTTGGGACCTCTGGTACGTCTAGACCCATCTCTGAATGGGTCAGGTTAGGCGTCCATCCTTGCAGACCATCTGCATCCCTTCATGGTCATTGTGCACCCACAGGGCAATGTGCCTCCCCAAAGAGCTGTGGTGACCAGAACATGGTTCGAAGAGCATTCCGCAGATTTTATCACCATGAAATGACCTTCCCATTTGCAGGACATGAACCCTGTGGAGCATCTTTGGGATGCTGTGGAAAGGTACGTTTGAGCATTGGATCCTCCACCCAGGAATGCAATGGAATTTTGGAAAGCGGTGCAGCAAGCATGTATGGAAATACCTGTGGAACGCTTTTGTGAGCTAGTGGACTCAATGCCTCACCATGTGACTTCCCTTATCCAGGTGAAAGGTGGGCCTACCCATTACTAGGTAGGTATCCCGTGATTTCTGTCCACTCAGTATACTAAGGTAGGAAAAGGTAGTAATACTAAGTTAGGAAAGGATGGTAATACAAAGGTGTCTTATAACCATAATCAGGGTATGCTACTGCAACAAGACCCAGACAAATTAGTCAGACAGGTTGGAAAGTGGCAATCAAAGTTTAACCTGATAAATGCACCATATTCATCAATGTTCATTTGAGTAGCAGTAATCCCAAAATAACATACCAATCAGGTGGTAACAAACTCAAGGTTGTGGAGAATGAAAAAGATCCAGGAAAATTGGATCAATGTACTTAAACATGGCAGTTGAAGTTTAACGTTGACAAATGCAAGGTACTACATATGGGTAGCAGTAACCCCAGATAACTTATCAACAGGCTTTTTCATTCTCAGTTGATCCAGATACCTGGATCAACTGAGAATGAAAAAAGATGCTGGGGTAATTGTGCAGTCAGACATGAAATTCTCTGAGCAGTGCCGACATGCTGCCAGGACAGTTCACGGGGTTTTGTCAATGATATACAGAAATTTTGCTAGTAGGGATAAGGACGTGATTATCGCTTTGTATAAGGGCATGGTTAGGCTGCATCTTGAGTAATGTAAACGGGTCTGGAGGTATCACTTTAGGAAATTATGTAGATCTGCTAGAATGAGGTCAGAGAAGGGGAACCAGACTGGTGAAGGGATCAAAAGGGTGTGGGCTCTTACCTAAAAAGCTTCAGTTCTGCAAACTGAAGTTTCTCAAGACTAGGCACCTGCAAGGAGATCTGACTGAGGTATTTAAAGCCTTGAATGGATTGAGTAAGCTGTATGTTAATGGCATTCTTCCACTTGCTGAGACTACACGCATAAAAAGGCATAAATTCAAGTTGAGGAAAGATGGTTGCAGAATAGATGTGCAGATTTGCCTTCAGCCAGTGGGTGGTTGACTGTTGGAACAGGCTGCCATCTGTTGTTGTGCAAGTGGATGATTTAAATAAATGAATAAATTCAAGGAAAAACTTGACAAATTCTTGGAGGGGTACAGATGGGTAAACTGTATAGGTTTTTTTTTTTTTTTTTGGCTTATGCTATATAAGCTTCCTTCCTTGCATCATTTGCCACTACTACTACCACCACCTAGAAGTAATCACACAAAATTGCTCAAAAAACTCATTATCACTAGAATGCATGGCACTAGGGCCAAATCAAAAGTATGTTACATAAAAAAACAAGTAATGCTTTTATGTGAGTTAATATCCAAAGCATTTATCCAGTAATTTTCTAGCTTATCTGATAAAAAAAATCATAGTTTTTCAAAAAATGTACAAAGAACAGAGGGGTTTCAAATATTGCAAAACAAAAAGAGTTCACTGTTACACTTAAATTGAAAGATAAATATATTATTATGAATTTCAAGTGCTCTTCACTATCAAAAAAAAACCTAAAACTTACTTGCTAAAGCCTGAAACCACTAAATGTGTTCCACCCAGTACCCAAATAATCCTTGCTCCTCGGCTGCCTTGTGGACCAGGACCATCTCTTATTGGAATATCAGAAGAACGAGGATTATACACCCTTAACTTCTGGTCTTTAGAAACTGTTGCCAAGTAACAACCATCTGGGCTCCAAGACAAGTTAAATAACTATAACAGGGTGAACAAACAAATATTTACAAATACAATAACAATACTATTATAAGGCCAAGATTAGTTTTCACATTATATACCATGTATAAAATTGATTTTTTTTTTCTCTATGGCAAGATATAGCAAATCTTGGTGCCAAGATTTGTCTGGATGCACATACATCCAGGTTTACATACATGAAAAATAACATTAAAATAAAGATAATATTTAAACAATGCCCAATTGTCTTTAATTCAAAAATGTTTTTTTTTTTTTTTTTTGATTTGGTAGTTGTTGGCGCATCAGCTTCTGTGGCCATATTGCACCTCCCAAGGTTTTTGCAGTACTTTGATCCAAGCCCGAGGCGGGAATCGAACCCGCGACCTTTGGGTTGCCGGGCAGGTATTTTACCCACTCGGCTAGCCCGGTCGGCTTTCAAAAATGTATTGAATTATGCACAAAGTACTGCAAGCTTATTCATTTGAAATGTCAGTGACTTGTAAATGACATTTTATACTGAATTAATTTAAATAAATGTGACTGCATACATTGGAAAAGTGTGATTCATTTATTAAAGGGCAGCTGATGTGTGATCATGAAATGTGAAAGAACATTTTCTGCTTTTTACTCAATAGGAAAATTGTTTCCCATAATTAGTTTAATCTAAAAATGTCATCAATGTACTTCTGAAATGAATGCAAGCTAATTTTATTTGAGGGGGGACACAAGACAACAGCTGTAATGGAATGTTCGCCCTTCAGTACGAGTATTTAGCAGTGCCAGTTCTACAACAGCAGTTGTGCCAAGTCTCTTCACACTACAACTCTGTTATTATTTTTTTCTTTAGATAAAACTGATTCATGATCATTTCAGAAGATGATGATGATGACGGTTTTAGAATAAACTGAGGATGGGGAACAACTGTCTCACTGAGGGGAAAAAAAAAATTAGCTGATTAGACAAAATTTTAAAATCTGAAAATACAATTTTAAATATAGTACAATTTTAACATTAAATTTGAAAATTTCTGCCCAAATATGACAAAAGTGGCCAGATAACAAATAGCTTAAACCTAAAAATAACTAAGACAGACCTGAATGCCTTTTAATTGAAACACACCCTGTAAGTGTCAGCAAAAACTTCTCTATATCTTCTTATCCTCAGCCACACTCCTCCTCGTCTCACCTATCATTCCCTCTCACTTTGTCTATAATAGTTTTCCTCAATCTCTGGGCTTGTTCCCCTTAAATTTTCTCTTCACGTTCTTCGTCAACCCTGTACCATACAACATATGTCCAATCCAATTTCTCTTCTATCTTCTGATTATCTCAATGAAACAGCTCTTCTCATAACCTCTTCATTTCTTATTTTATCAATCCATCTTATCCTTTCCATTCTTCTCCACACTCAACTTCTCAAAACTTTCTAATTTCCTAATAGCTCCCATTCTCAATGTCCATATTGCAGCTATGTGAGGTACCACATTCCATCCAAACATTTTACCAATATTTTTCTTAAACAAATTCCCAAGCTCCAACACAGTATTCTTCTTCAAATGCTTTCTAATACTGATATTCTTATTTCTTTGCCTCTTCTGCCATTAGACTTTGCAAATATCTCTACTCGTTCCCTTGTTTTGCTCTCTCTCTCTCTCTCTCAATATTTAACTCACACTTTTCTCATTTTCCTCTCATAGCCTTTGTCCTCTCAGTATTTATTCTTATTATAAGCCTAAAATCTTCCTTTAGCCAATTAACCAATTCCTGCAGTCCTCAAAATCCAGCACCATAATGTACCATAATTACTATTATATTTTGTGCTCAAATATAATCTACTATTCCTTCTTTAGTCCTTACAATCTACTCCTATTCTTTTTAGTATATTCAATAATTTAACCCAGTCTCCACCTGATCAAATGGTGCAATGCCTACTACAAATCTATAAAACATTCAAATATATCTAGGTGGTAGATGACTCTCATCAATTGGTGCAATACCACCACTTTGCTTACTGGAGGCTTGAAGTGATGAAACCCTTGTTTAGTCTCAAGAGCAAAGCTTCAGCAATCCACATCTCTTCCATTGTGCAGTACGAATGATGTCTTTTAAAGTTATGATGAGCATCATGGCAAGATCCAATCTTCCTTACATTTTGAGGGCACAGCTCTCAAACAATGTCAGCGGGCTGGCCACTAGAGTCCATGAGACCGAACAATTGGTAACTCTGCAGAAGGCATATGGTTCAGCTCGTGTATAGCTTGCTGCCTCTACTCTGCCAGATGGTGACTGGAGGAAGTCCAAGTAGTGTATACATGGGAGGCACTGTTGAGGCCCCATTATGTTAAGGAGTTGGGTTTGCAGTGTGTATCTAAAGCTTCCAAACACTTCCTCATTCATTACACAAATATACATAGTCTCAGTTCCAATCGCAATTATATCCATTTCCACTTATAGTCTGCCAAGCCCCAACTAACTTTTTCTAACAGAATCCCAACTATCAGTTGCCTCAACCACTGCTCATCTCAGTTGTCCAACTTATTTGCTATATGATTCCCTTCTCTTCAAAGGTGGTACCTCTGCATATGTGCGTATGTCATACCCAAAATTTACTCTGAAATTCCCTGTCAAGGACTTAGTAACTTGGAATCTCTTCTTTTTGATCTTCTCTAGCCTGAAATCTCTCTACCCCATTCTTCCAAATTCATCTGCAGCAGATACCTCTATCATTATCCCAACTCCATCAATCACTTGGAACTTTTTGACTTCCTTTCTCTGAAACTTGATTTTTTCTAGTACAACTTTTCTAACAGTGAACATTTTCCTTGGTGATTAGAGTAGTAGTAGTAGAGGCATGTAATGCAAGAAAGCAAGTGTATGAGCTTATGCAGCATCAGCAAAAAAAAAAAAAAAAACCACACCATTCCCTCCAAATGCCTATCCAGTTCCTCCTTAAATTTATTCAACTTATCAACTTCCACAACGACAGATGGAAGTTTGTTCCAGCAATTAACCACCCGCTGGCTAAAGACAAATTTTCACACATCTATTCTACATCTGTCCTTTCTTAATTTGAATTTATGCCCCATTAGGTTCGTAATCTGAACAAGTGGAAGGATCCCATCAGAATTCAGTGTGCTCAACCCATTCAAGGCCTTATACACCTCAATCAGATCACCGCGCAAGTGCCTAGTCTCCAGCCACTGCAATTTGCAGAACTTAAAGCCTCTCTTGGTAAGAGGATCCCTTCATTCCCCTCACCAATCTTGTTGCCCTTCTCTGTACACGCTCAAGTAAATCTACATCCTTCCTAAAATGAGGCTTCCAGACCTGTATGCAGTACTCAAGGCGTGGCCTGACCATTGCCTTATACAGAGGGACAATCACCTACTTTTACCTGCTAGCAAAATTCCTATATATCATTGACAAAACCCCATGACCTGCCCTGGCAAGCTGTCTACATTGCTCAGAAAACTTCATATCTGACTGCACAATTACTTCCAGGTCTTTTCATTTTCTACCACCTTAAGTGTAGTACCACACAGTTGGTACATTTCTCTGGGGTTACTTCTACCCATATGCAGTACTTTGCATTTGTCAAGGTTAAACTTCAGTTGCCACTTCTTAGCCCATCTGCCCAAATTATCTAGATCCTGTTGCAGTAGCACTACAAATTGCATTACTGTGATTAACAACCCTGCCAATCTTTGTATCATCTGCAAATTCCACATTAAGCCTGATATACCTTCATCAATATCATTGATAAATATACAAAACAACAGTGGACCCAACATCAAACCCAGTGGGACTCCACTAATAACATTAGTCCACGAAGAGCAGCACCCACTGATTACCACCCTCTGTCTTCTCCCACTTAACCATCCTTAACCCACTTAATGTGGTGTCACACAGATATTAGGAATACAGAATTGGAATTTAGGGAGTATAATGTGTACAAAAAAGGATAGACAGGACAGGAAGGGAGGAGGGGTTATGATGCTAGATTTCAGGATGTTGAGTCAGTTTGGTGGGACATAAGCACTGGGAAAGCAAAAATGAGAGTAGGAGTGTGTTATAGGCCTAATGACTCTAACGAGTACAATGAACAGTTGTACAGAGAAATAGAATGGGCCAGTAAATCAGATTGTGTTATAATGGGGAATTTTAACTTTCCAGATATTGACTGGAACTTGTGGATTGGTCACTTGCACACTAGCAAGACTTTTGCGGATTTATTTGATGATTGTTTTCTGCTGCAGCATGTTCGAGAGGCAACCAGAGAGGGTAATAATCGATCTGATTTCCAGCAGTGATTATTCGTGTATAAAGAATCTGCAGATAAAGGAACCACTATGTGGCAGTGATCACAGTTTACTGATTTACTAAAAGATATAATTACCATCAGGGATAAAGGGATGGGTTTTTGGCTTCTGTAAAGGTGGTCTCAGACAGTTTTTAAATTTTAAGTTGAAGAAATACAACCAACATGCAGCAGCATGTTGGTTGTATTTCTTCATCTCTGGGTTGTACTGAAATACGACCCAGAGATGAAGCGTCAGAGCATGCAGTGGACTTAAAATCATCACTGAGGCCCCAAAAAAAAAGTTTCATTCACAGAAGTTCAGAATCAAGCAGATGCTGATCATGTTTTTTGACTTGAAGTGCATTCCCCAGAAGAGGCCACAATTTCAAGAGAAAGGCAGCTAGTCCTTGTTGCATAACAATGTCCCTGCCCATTCCACACATATTGTGAAGATATTTCTGATGAAACATAGCATTATACAGATCATCCACCTTACTCTCCTGATCTAGCACCAACAGACTCCTTCCTCTTTCCTAAGGCGAAAACTTCTCTCAAAGGAAAGAGATTTCAGGATGTTGAGGATATAAAGAAAAATGTAACTACTAAACTGAACATCATGCCTTTGGATGCGTTAACCGACTCTTTTCAGAAATTTTTAGAATGGTGTAATAAGTTGTTGTTGTTGGTGGTTTTAAGGAGCATTAGCAACTAAGGCCATATATTGCTCCGGGATATGTGGTGGTCATTCCCTGACCTTTCCATATCCTCTGTATTTGGTGGTGATGGGCTCGAACCCCGGTCTAATCAAGAAGCGTGTGCTACGCACTGCTGCTCCTTCCAACCTGGCTACGGAGGCACAGTGTGTGTAATAAGTGCATTCAGTCAGGTGGTAATTACTTTGAATAAAAATATATCCATTTTTCAGTTCCTTCACTTTGTGTTCTTTTTATTGCATCAGTCAAGGAACTTTATTGCCACATTTAGCATTATGTTTTGCAAATAATTAATTTACAAAACATGAGGGAAAAACTGATTTTGCTATTATCGCATAATAACATTGGAAATATTGTGAAAATGAAACACCCTTATTGGTTTCCAAAATTTTTTGAAATACCCTTGTCCCTAGGGCATTTCAAAATTATGATAACAGAATGCTGCACATGAAAAAGCATATTTGCATGAGTTTGACCAGGTAAAAGGAGCAAGTAAACTGTCTGTTTTTCAGACAACGAGACTGCACCATCAGTTTTAAGACATCAGGACTACTGGAAACAATGTTAAAAACATGATTTGGCTTCTGCATGTTAAGGATACCAAAGCAGGCAGATTTTCATCACCAACAGTATATAGATGTGTACTAAATATCAGCATATAAACAGGTTTGGGTTGGTGCAATTTTGCTAATGCCACAGAACTGCTAAATGCATCCAAGAGTTATGGTGCTATGACTGAAAGGGTCAAGGCCACCTAGCACACAGTGCAAAAATGAGCTAACCATGGACTATGACGATTATCCTTTCTTGAGTAGCTTAGGCGCTCATTTAGTACTGTGACTAGATGATCTAGTACTCGTCTAGCTCATCTAGTACTGTGACATGGACAGCACTCTGACCGTGAAAGTACTGTGACGGAACAAAGTCAAAAAGACTGCATAAAGACACAGAACAACAAGAATGCCCATAAATCTTTATCTTACTTTCTCTCGTGGACATATCTATGAGGGCTCTATCACTATTTCTTATACGGAAATGCTTAGAAAATGTGGCAGGTTCACCCAAAATGGTGAGATGACTCAGACCTGGAGACCTCTTGTTTTAAGAGGTCTCCAAATCTGTGACTGGAAACCTGTTCATGGATCACTCTTGATCGATGAAGTAGTACCTAGCTAGCAAGATATTTACAACTGTTAGAAATGCAGCATGCTGTTGTTTCCTGGGTTAAAGATGCTTGATATCAATGGCATCTATTGTGGCCACCATGCCACAATAGATGCCTTAGTGTTATAGAGGAAACAATATGTGATAACTATGTGGAAAAGGGGAAGTATCAAAGCCTTGTATCATGCACCTATGTAAGAATAAAGTAGGAGTGCACATTGCCTTATCTTCTGAAACAAACATGCTGGCTTCTGTGGTATGCAATGGAGGAAAAAATGCTTGGCTCTACTGGAAATAATCACAATGACATAAAACTTACCTGTTCCGCATGTCCCCAAAGGCATATTTTTTGTTCTTGAATTTCAATGTCCCATATTCTAACTGTCATGTCATATGATCCACTTGCAAGAATATTACTAGCAAGTGGATGAAATTTGATACAAGAGACTTTTTCTGTATGTTTCCTTAGACAAAGGGATGGTTCACTAAGGTTTTTTTCAAGCTTCTCTTCTGGTATTTCCCACAACTGAATTTCGCCATTATCACAAGCTACAAAATAAAAAACAATAATAACAAATGCATCATTTGAGTTGGCTATTAAATGCAATGAAAAGATCTTATATGTAAATATATTTCATTTTTTCTTAATGAGAGAGTATTTTTTGTTAACTTAAAACATTCTTGGATAAAAAAAAAAAGCTATATCTTTTTACCTGGTGGTAGTTCACAAAAGAATGTAACAATTCATGAAAAGCTTATAGTATTACCACCATTAGTACTAAAAGCTTTTTATGTACTATAAGAATAAATCTTTTTCTGTTCATAGTAATATTTCTTTTTAATTTTTTGTTTATATTGCATCCTGGATAGCTTTCCCGGATTCAGACATTTCACATGCTAGTATAGAGTCTGTATGGTGTGAGATAGTTGGAAACAAAGGTATAATGCGAGTAGGAGTAATCTACAGACCAGGTGATTGTGAAGATTATGACAAAAGCCTCTACATGCAAATGGAATGGGCAAGTAAGCGTCAATGCCTTATTATGGGTGATTTCAATTTGCCTCTAATTGATTGGAGTAAATGGGAAGGAAACTCGACATGGGGAACAAAATTTTTAAATCAACTAGATGACTGTTATTTGTATCAACATGTCAGGGAAAGTACTAGAGAAAAGAATATCCTAGACCTCATCATCACACGTGAATCAGATGACATAACAGGGCTGACAGTAGAGGAACCAGTAGCAGGAAGTGATCACGGAGTTCTACAGTGGATGATGACAAGAGAGGTAGCAGAAGTAAAAGGCAAAGGAATGGGTTTTAATTTCAGAAAAGGAAATTACGATGCCTTAAGGTACTACATGGCCTCTATTAACTGGGTAGATATCGCGCAGAGAATGAATACAATTGAACTGTGGTATGCTTTTATTTAAAACATAATCACAGATGCCTTGAATTCGTATATACCATTAAAAAAATACTCCACAAGAAGGGTTCCAAGTTGGATGAATAGTGAAGTTGCCGCATTAATTGAGCACAAAAAGGTGGCATGGAAAGGTTACAGAGCAATAAAAAGTACTGAAGCCTATAACAGCTACAAGGTGATATGTAATAGAGCCACAGAAAAGGTTCAACAGGCAAAGGCAGTTTATGAGAAATCACTAGCAAACAGAGCAAAGAGAGGGGATAAAGAATTCTTCACATATATAAATGCCAAGAAGAGCAGGACAAACCAGATCGGACCTTTACATAAGGGAAAGGGGATAGTAATAAATACACCAGCTGCCGTTGCAGATGAACTCAACAGTTATTTTGCATCGATATTTACAAATGAAAAGCCTTTTGTGGCAATGGGAAATTGTGGGAGCGAAGTTAAAAAATATGTAATTAATGATACTGAAATTTCGCAAGATTATTTAATGAAAAAACTTTCGAGCCTACAGACCAGTAAGGCTCCTGGAGTTGATGGAATATACCCTATAATCTTAAGAGAGGCGGCAAGCGAGTGCATTGAACCATTGAGGCTAATTATGCGAGCATCACTAGACTCTGAGGAGATTCCCTTGGATTGGAAAAGTGCAAATGTATCTCCCATACATAAGGGTGGCTCTAAAAGTGAAGTTGGAAATTATCGACCTGTCAGTCTGACTTCAGAAGTTGGGAAAATCAAGGAGGCAATGATCAAGGGTGGAATTCAGGATCATTTGGATTGAATTGAAATTCTCAAGGATACTCAGCATGGTTTTGTAAAGGGAAAATCATGTTTAACAAATTTGGTTTGCTATTTCGAAAGGGTCACTCACGAGCTGGATTTAGGGAATAATTTCGACATTGTTTATTTAGATTTCAGCAAAGCTTTTGACTCAGTCCCACATGAGCGGTTGCTTTATAAGCTGGAACAGGTTGGAATCACTGGGAAAATCCTTAGATGGATAGAAGGATGGCTTCATGGCAAGAGACAGAGGGTTGTGATAAATGGCTATTCCTCAGATTGGGTTGATGTAAGAAGTGGGGTTCCCGAAGGATCAGTATTAGGACCACTGTTGTTTTTAATTTTCATAAACGACATTGTTGATGTAAGAAGTGGGGTTCCCCAAGGATCAGTATTAGGACCACTGTTGTTTTTAATTTTCATAAACGACATTGATGAAGGGATAGAGGGCATGATGTTTAAATTTGCAGATGATGTTAAAATTGGTAGAGTAGTTAATGATCACTGTCAAGCTGAGCTTCTTCAGAGAGACCTAGATAGACTTCAGGAATGGTCAGAAAAATGGCAGCTATGCTTTAATCCAACAAAGTGTAAGGTATTACACCTGGGAAACAGTAATCCCAAAAAAACTTATTCACTTGGTGGAGTTCAACTAAACCCAGTACTGGAGGAAAGGGACTTGGGTGTTACGATACGGTCAGACATGAAATTCTCTGAGCATTGTAAACAGGTTGCAAGGAAGGCCCATGGTGTCCTATCGATGATCTATCGAACTTTTGCAAGTAGAGATAGGGACGTGATAATCCCATTATATAAGGCTTATGTTAGACCACACTCGGAATACTGTGTTCAAGTATGGAGACCGCACCTAAAGAAAGACATCGAGCTTCTTGAAAGGATGCAAAGAAGGGTAACTCGCCTGGTGAGATCGGCAAAAGGGCGTCCTTATGAAGAAAGACTTCGAATATGTGGGTTGCAGAGTTTGGAAACTAGACACCTTGGAGGAGATTTGATTGAGGTGTTTAAGGCTCTGAGAGGCATCAGTAAAATGAATGAGGACAAAATTTTCAAGATTATAAATGATGCTAGAACTAGGGGACATAAATTCAAGTTACGGGGGGGAAATGTTTAGATTGGACTGCAGGAAGTTTTATTTTAGCCAGCGAGTTATAAATTACTGGAATAAGTTGCCTTCATGGGTGGTAGAGGCCGACAGTTTGGGGAAATTCAAAGGTCATCTGGATAGTACTTTCGGGTAAGGGAAGCGCATAGGATGATAGTTTTAATTTCCTTTTTATTTATTTTTTATTTATTTATTTTATTTATTTATTAATTATTATTATTTAGTTATTTATTTTATTTATTTATTTATTTTTTTTGTTTTTATCATTGTTTTGTTCGGATTTTTTTTTTTTTTTTTTTTGGCTGGTGCAGCATAAGCCATAGGCTTTCTTGCACCATGCGGCCGTTACTAATACTAATACTAATCTATGCAATATATATATATAGTTGCACAGTGTTCACAGCATACTATTCAGTCCTAATTTGTTCACAGCATACCATTCAGTCCTAAAAGATTCACCCCCATCCTAAGTTCCTCAGGGGGATGAATCTTTTTTTATAAAGCTACAGTAATTGCTAAATTGATCCAATTTTTCACAGGAAACCTAATATAATGACGAAAACAATAATAAAATACCTTGATTATTTTACAGTAAAAAAAAAAAATATATATATATATATATATATAATTTATTAGTAAAAATTTCAGAGCTGCAAGGCTCAATAACTTCCACGATTTTTCAATATATTAAAAAAATAAGAGATTACCTCAATCTTTTTCATGGAATGCTTCGAGCCAATTCTCTCCAAATTTAATGAATAAAATAAGACGAAAAAAAATGAATTAATGAATTCCCTCACTAATAGAGATACGAACAAATTCGATGCGCAACGGAATCGAAAGCCAAGATCCCCAAACTGACCCTGAAATATAAGGACATCAAACCACCGCAGCAACAGCATGAGTGTGAGAAGACATTGTCAGAATAAATAATTAAAACTGATTAAAATCACAATTAAAATTAAATTTCGATGAACACTCAAATTAAATGAAATGCTACATGTCACGTAGTAGTAGTGGTATGTGAGGCAAGAAAGCAAGTGTATGAGCTTATGCAGCATCAGCCAAAAAAAAACAAAAATATATCACACCATTCCCTCCAAATGCCTGTCCAGTTCCTCCTTAAATTTATTTAACCTGTCAACTTCCACGACAGATGGAAGTTTGTTCAAGCAATTAACCACCCGCTGCATAAAGGCAAATTTCCCCACTTCTATTCTACATCTGTCTTTTCTTAATTTGAATTAGCATTAGCAGAGGCATAAGAAAGCAAGCTTATTCAGCATCAGCCAAAAAAAAAAAAAAAAACAACCACTACTCCCATTTCACCCCTCAATTCGTTCAAAATACCTGTCCAGCTGAGCCTTAAATTTATTTAGGCTATCAACTTCAACAGCAAGCGATGGGAGTCTGTTCCACAAACCAACTGCCCGCTGGCTAAAGGCAAATTTCCGCACATCTATCCGACATCCGTCCGTCCTCAATTTGAATTTATGCCCTCTCAGGTGATTATTCTGAGCAAGAGGAAGAATCCCATCGGCATTGAGCATGCTCAAGCCATTCAAAGCCTTATACACCTCTATCAGATCACCTCGCCGATGCCTAGTCTCCAGGCTCCGTAATTTGCAAAACTTAAGCCTTTCTTCGTAAGAGCAACCCTTTGTTCCATTCACTAATCTTGTTGCCCTTCTCTGTACTCGTTCCAGCAGCTCTACATCCTTCTTGAAATGAGGCCTCCAGACCTGTATACAGTACTCAAGGTGTGGCCTGACCAATGCCTTATACAAGGGAATAATCACATCCCTGTCCCTGCTAGAAAAATTCCTGTATATCATTGACAAGACACCATGAGCTACTCTTGCAGCTCGTCTGCACTGCTCAGAGAACTTCATATCTGCCTGCACAATTACCCCCAGGTCCTTTTCATTCTCTACCACTGTCAGCGTAGTACCACAGAGTTGATACGTTGATCTGGGGTTACTGTTTCCCATATGTAGTACTTTAAATTTGTCAATGTTAAACTTCATTTGCCACCTCTCAGCCCATCTGCTCAACCTTTCCAGATCCTGTTGCAGCAGCATAGTATCAGTAGTGTCCTTAACAACCCTGCCAACCTTGGTATCGTCTGCAAACTTGGACATTAAGCCTGATACACCATCATCATCAATATCATTTATAAATACAGAAAACAACAATGGACCCAACACTGAACCCTGAGGAACTCCACTAATAACATTAGTCCACGTTGAGCAGTGTCCATTGATTACCACTCTCTGCCTTCTGCCACTCAACCATCCCTTTATCCATAGCAGCAATTTGCCTCCAATGCCACACTTCTCCAATTTGTGCAGCAGTCTTCCATGCGCAACAGTATCAAAAGCCTTTCTAAGATCCAAATATATAATATCAAAGTTATTCCCTGCATCCAGTTCTTTTGTGACTACATCATAGTATCCAATCAAATTGGTCAGACAAGACCTGCCCTTAACAAAACCATGCTGTGTCTGAGCTATAACTGAATTCTTGTCCAGATGATCCTGCAGTGCTTCTTTAACCAGTGCCGCCATTAATTTTCCTGGAACCGAAGTTAAACTAACAGGTCTATAATTACTTGTGTCAGCCTTTGATCCTCCTTTGTGAATTGGGGTTACATTTGCACATCTCCAGTCCATGGGTATCTCCCCTGAGTCCAAAGAAGCTCTAATAATTATGGCTAGGGGTTTGCTTACTTCCTTTGCTGCCTCCTTTAATATAACTGGATAGATCCCATCCACCTCGGGTGCCTTTTTTATGTTTATCCTCAACAATTTCTCCTCCACTTTCCTCTCAGTTATTAGAAAATAATCTAGCTCACTGCCAATGTTTACTTCACCTACGACATTCCCCTACCTGAATAACTCCTCATGTGTGAATGTAGATGCAAAATACTCGTTTAGATTGTTAGCCACCTGAGCTGGATCCTCAACTGTTGAACCATCAACATCCAGTGGACCAATCTGATTCATCCCTTTCCTTCTTGAGTTTAAATAGGTAAAGAACTCTTTTCTGTTTTTCTTTGCGTCCTTTGCCAAGGATTTCTCATAATCTGCCTTTGCCTGCCTAATCTCCTTTGTGACTTGGTTACAGACCAACTTATATCTATCATAGGCTTCCATGTCACCCATTAATTTGTATGTATCCCATGCATTTTTCTTCTCTGCCATATGTCTCATTAGTTCATCTGACAACCATTTAGGCCTGAACCTTGAACAATATTTCTTGGTTGATATGTAAAGCCTGTAGCTTCCAAGATTAGTTCCTTGAATGCTTCCCATTTTGAATTTGCTGTTGGTAACATCATCAGTTGGTCCCACTGTATAGAATTTAAATACTGTCTCAGACCATCATAGTCACCTTTACGAAAGCAAAAACCCTTCCCTTTACCTCTGATGGTAGTTACCTCCTTCAGTAAATCCCACTTCAGCACACTGTGATCACTGCCACCCAGTGGTTCCTTTATCTGCAGATTCCTAATGCATGAAGAATAAAGGGAACACTAGATACCGAAAAAAAAAAAAAAAAAAAAATATATATATATATATATATATATATAACATAACTGTTTTGGGATATAACTTAACGATTTAATTTTTGTTTTAAATTTTATTGAATTAAATTGGAATCATGACTCTGACCAGAGCAGCAAAGCAAAAGGCTCAAGCTAATGGGAGTGCTGTGGTTCAGGGGAGAACTGAGGGGGGCAGTTGCCCTCTGAATCACAGTCTATTAAAATGCACTGTTTGCTTGATGTTTGCGGAGCAGTCGGGTATGGGACATGATACTGCCAAGGGGGATGTCTTTGTGTGTGCACGATGTAAGGAGTGCAAGGAAATCAGGCGACAACTCAGCGTTGTTATGGGCCTTTATGAGACCTAGAAGGACAGGGTGGATGCCCTCGAAGGAAATAAATTGAGGGGCCCATCAAGCTCTCAGCTGCCCACATCAATGCCAGAGCTTGCACTTGGTCATCAGGCAACACAGGGGCAGCCCCCTAGGCAGAATGCGCTGGTCCCACAGGAACTAGTAGTTGTTGGGGACTCTATTGTCAGGGAAACGGGGAACATGCTTTGTAAAAAGGATAGGTGGAATAGGACCAGGGTATGTCTGCCAGGGGCAAAGGTTGATGACGTTGTAGAGCGGATATCATCTTTTAAGGGCACAAAAGGTGATATAGTTGTACACGTTGGCACTAATGATATTAAGAGTAGGAGACCGGCGGAATTACTTAGCAAGTACAGGTCACTGTTGAAAAAAAGCCGTGAATTAGGGTTGAACTTGAAAGTGTCTGCAATTCTGCCTAGACACGATAGGAGGGAGTATATGATGAGAGCCTTGTCGATCAATTCGGCCCTGGAGGGATTGTGCAAGGCTCAAGGGGTAGAATTTTTTTCAGCCTGGACTGTACTTGTTAACAGGAGAGATTGCTTCTACAGGGATGGGATACACTTAAATAGAAAGGGTGCAAGAATTTTTGCTGATGCTGTCGAGGCAGTGTTAGGTGGGTCGGAAAACTGCTAGTTGGGGGGGATACAAGGACTAATAGATTAACAGTAGCCACTGGCAGAGGTGGAAGTGATTCTTGCACTGCTTCTATTCAAATGAGCAGAAGTCTGAAAAACAAGATGCAGGATATTTCAGAGACTGCTGGTAGTCATTGCGTTACAAGTAAACACATGGGTTGTGTTAGGGTAGCTAAGAATAGAAACAGGTGCATGTATACCTGCGTGTACACCAATGCTAGGAGTTTGGTAAATAAATTTGATGAATTTGAGGTATTGCTCAAAACATCAAAGGCAGATATTGTTGGGATATCAGAGACGTGGTGTCACACAGATATAAGTAATGCGGAACTGGAATTTGGGGAATACAATGTATATAGAAAGGATAGACAGGACAGGAGGGGAGGAGGGGTTATGCTATTAATTAAGAAAGACATAAAGTCAAAGGAAGTGAAGCCAGTTGACATCGATGGACAGGGCAGTGTCGAGTCAGTTTGGTGTGACATAAGCATAGGGAAATCAAAATTGAGAGTAGGAGTGTGCTATAGGCCTAATGACTCTGATGAGTATAATAATATATTGTACAGGGAAATAGAGTGGGCCAGTAAATCAGAGAGTCTTATAATGGGGGATTTTAATTTCCCAGATATTAACTGGAATTTGTGGATTGGTCACTCGCACACTAGCAAGGCTTTTGTGGATTTATTGGATGATTGTTTTCTACATCAGCATGTTCGTGAGGCAACAAGAGGGAGCAATACTCTTGATCTGATTATCAGTAGTAATTCTTCATGCATTAAGAACCTGCAGATAAATGAACCACTAGGTGGCAGTGATCACAGTGTGTTGAAGTGGGATTTACTCAAGGAGGTAACTACCATCAGAGGTAAAGGGAAGGGTTTTTGTTTTCGTAAAGGCGACTATCATGGTCTGAGACAGTATTTAAATTCTAAACAGTGGGACCAACTGATGATGTTACCAACAGCAAACTCAAAATGGGAAGCATTCAAGGAACTAATCTTGGTGGCTACCAGGCTTTACATACCAACCAAGGGTCTGAGGTCGAGGGTTTCCTGTGCGGACGTGCCTTTCTGCCGCTCTTGGAATAGAGAAGTTTTTTCTGATTTATTTTCTGCTTTATTAGTTTAAATTGACATATTAACTTATTTCTAGAGTAGCTTTATATTCCTATTTACGGTACTTAAAGTTAAAATAACTTAGATAGAGATTTTGTAGGTATTACTTAGTATCGGAAAGGGTATCAAATCCACGTGTTTACCGTTCATAAACGACCGCCATTGTTACGCGAAAATTAATCAGTAAAATCTATTAATCTTGTCGAACTTCATTGGCAATTAAATTGTAATTTTAACTATACATATAACCACTTAGGTTACGGAACATAAATAATTAGTAAAAATAAATAATTAATACATAACTTGATACAGAAGTTATATAAAGGGATTTCGTAGATAACACTCGTTACTGAAGAGCGATACAGCATATCCGGAATTCGATAGCATTAGCTTTGTATAGTATAGTGCATAATATAATATTGTCAATTAATCAGTACATCTATTAATCTTGTTAATTAAATTGTACTTTTAACTATATATATATATAACGACTTAGAGTACAAACGTAACAAATAATTAATACATACTTGATACGGAAGTTATATAAAGGGAACTCGTAGATAACACTCGATACCGAAAAATAAATATAGCGTTATAACTGTGTTAAGATACAAGTTTAAGGTTTTAATTTTGTTCTGAAATTGTAATTTTATTGACATTTAAATCGAAATCATGACTCTGACCAGAGCAGCAAAGCAAAAGGCTCAAGCTAATGGGAGTGCTGTGACTCAGGGGAGAACTGAGGGGGGCGGTTGCCCCCTGAATCACGGCCTTTTAAGATGCACTGTTTGCTTGATGTTTGCGGAGCAATCGGGTACGGGACATGATACTGCCATGGGGGATGTCTTTGTGTGTGCACGATGCAAGGAGTGCAAGGAAATTAGGCGACAACTCGGCGTTGTTATGGGCCTATATGAGACCTTGAAGGACAGGGTGGATGCCCTCGAAGGAAATAAATTGAGGGGCCCATCAAGCTCTCAGCTGCCCACATCAACACCAGAGCTTGGACTTGGTCATCTTGCAACACAGAGGCAGCCCCCAAGGCAGAATGCGCTGGTCCAACAGGAACTAGTAGTTGTTGATGACTCAATTGTCAGGGAAACGGGGAACATGCTTTGTAAAAAGGATAGGTGGAACAGGACCAGGGTATGTCTGCCAGGGGCAAAGGTTGATGACGTTGTAGAGCAGATATCATCTTTTAAGGGCACAAAAGGTGATATAGTTGTACACGTTGGCACTAATGATATTAAGAGTAGGAGACCAGCAGAATTACTTAACAAGTACAGGTCACTGTTGAAAAAAAGCCGTGAAGTAGGGTTGAATTTGAAAGTGTCTGCAATTCTGCCCAGACACGATAGGAGGGAGTATATGATGAGAGCCTTGTCGATCAATTCGGCCCTGGAAAGATTGTGCAAGGCTGAAGGGGTAGAATTTTTTTCAGCCTGGACTGTACTTGTTAACAGAAGAGATTGCTTCTACAGGGATGGGATACACTTAAATAGAAAGGGTGCAAGAATATTTGCTGATGCTATCTAGGCAGTGTTAGGTGGGTCGGAAAACTGCTAGCTTGGGGGGAGACAAAGACTAATGGATTAACAGTAGCCACTGGCAGAGGTGAAAGAGATTCTTGCACTGCTTCTATTGGAATGAGCAGAAGCCTGAAAAACAAGATGCAGGATATTTCAGAGACTGCTGGAAGTCATTGCGGTACAATCCCCAGGGGCTCACATCTAGTGAGTATGGGCTTGGCACACCCAGGGTCCTGAGCTGGATATCATCATTCTTCTCTTTCTTGGTGATTCCCTTCTACTTTTCTCTCTCTCTCTCTCTCTCTCTCTCTCTCTCTCTCTCTCTCTCTCTCTCTCTCTAAGGGTAACTCAGATTTTTTTTTTTTTTTTTTTTCTTGGCTGGTGCAGCATAAGCCTCAGGCTTCCTTGTACTATATGGCTATTAATAATAATAATAATAATAATAAGTAAACACATGGGTTGTGTTAGGGTAGCTAAGGATAGAAACAGGTGCATGTATACTTGCGTGTACACTAATGCTAGGAGTTTAGTAAATAAATTTGATGAATTTGAGGTATTACTCAAAACATCAAAGGCAGATATAGTTGGGATATCAGAGACGTGGTGTCACACAGATATAAGGAATGCAGAACTGGAATTTGGGGAGTACAACGTCTACAGAAAGGATAGACAGGATAGGAAGGGAGGAGGGGTTATGCTATTAGTTAAAAAACACATAAAATCCAAGGAAGTGAAGCCAGTTGACATCGCTGGACAGTGCAGTGTTGAGTCAGTTTGGTGTGACATAAGCATAGGTAAATCAAAATTGAGAGTAGGAGTGTGCTATAGGCCTAATGACTCTGATGAATATAATAAGATACTGTACAGGGAAACAGAATGGGCCAGTAAATCAGAGAGTCTTATAATGGGGGATTTTAATTTCCCAGATATTGACTGGAATTTGTGGGTTGGTCACTCACACACTAGCAAGGCTTTTGTGGATTTATTGGATGATTGTTTTCTACACCAGCATGTTCGGGAGGCAACTAGAGGGAGTAATACTCTTGATCTGATTATCAGTAGTGATTCTTCATGCATTAGGAATCTGCAGATAAATGAACCACTGGGTGGTAGTGATCACAGTGTGCTGAAGTGGGATTTACTCAAGTAGGTAACTACCATCAGAGGTAAAGGGAAGGGTTTTTGCTTTCGTAAAGGCGACTATGATGGTCTGAGACAGTATTTAAATTCTATACAGTGGGACCAACTGATGATGTTAACAACAGCAAATTCAAAATGGGAAGCATTCAAGGAACTAATCTTGGAAGCTACCAGGCTTTACATACCAACCAAGAAATATTGTTCAAGGTTCAGGCCTAAATGGTTGTCAGATGAACTAATGAGACATATGGCAGAGAAGAAAAATGCATGGGATACATACAAATTAATGGGTGACGTGGAAGCCTATGATAGATATAAGTTGGTCTGTAACCAAGTCACAAAGGAGATTAGGCAGGCAAAGGCAGATTATGAGAAATCCTTGGCAAAGGATGCAAAGAAAAACAGAAAAGAGTTCTTTACCTATTTAAACTCAAGAAGGAAAGGGATGAATCAGATTGGTCCACTGGATGTTGATGGTTCAACAGTTGAGGATCCAGCTCAGGTGGCTAACAATCTAAACGAGTATTTTGCATCTACATTCACACATGAGGAGTTATTCAGGAAGGGGAATGTCGTAGGTGAAGTAAACATTGGCAGTGAGCTAGATGATTTTCTAATAACTGAGAGGAAAGTGGAGGAGAAATTGTTGAGGATAAACATAAAAAAGGCACCCGGGGTGGATGGGACCTATCCAGTTATATTAAAGGAGGCAGCAAAGGAAGTAAGCAAACCCCTAGCCATAATTATGAGAGCTTCATTGGACTCAGGGGAGGTACCCATGGACTGGAGATGTGCAAATGTAACCCCAATTCACAAAGGAGGATCAAAGGCTGACACAAGTAATTATAGACCTGTTAGTTTAACTTCGGTTCCAGGAAAATTAATGGAGGCACTGGTTAAAGAAGCACTGCAGGATCATCTGGACAAGAATTCAGTTATAGCTCAGACACAGCATGGGTTTGTTAAGGGCAGGTCCTGTCTGACCAATTTGATTGGATACTATGATGTAGTCACAAAAGAACTGGATGCAGGGAATAACTTTGATATTATATATTTGGATCTTAGAAAGGCTTTTGATACTGTGGCGCATGGAAGACTGCTGCACAAATTGAAGAAGTGTGGCATTCGAGGCAAATTACTGCTATGGATAAAGGGATGGTTGAGTGGCAGAAGACAGAGAGTGGTAATCAATGGACACTGCTCAACGTGGACTAATGTTATTAGTGGAGTTCCTCAGGGTTCAGTGTTGGGTCCATTGTTGTTTTCTGTATTTATAAATGATATTGATGATGGGAAATCAAGTTTAATGTCTAAGTTTGCAGACGATACAAAGGTTGGCAGGGTTGTTAAGGACACTACTGATGCTATGCTGCTGCAACAGGATCTGGAAAGGTTGAGCAGATGGGCTGAGAGGTGGCAAATGAAGTTTAACATTGACAAATGTAAAGTACTACATATGGGAAACAGTAACCCCAGATCAACGTATCAACTCTGTGGTACTACGCTGACAGTGGTAGAGAATGAAAAGGACCTGGGGGTAATTGTGCAGGCAGATATGAAGTTCTCTGAGCAGTGCAGACGAGCTGCAAGAGTAGCTCATGGTGTCTTGTCAATGATATACAGGAATTTTTCTAGCAGGGACAGGGATGTGATTATTATTCCCTTGTATAAGGCATTGGTCAGGCCACACCTTGAGTACTGTATACAGGTCTGGAGGCCTCATTTCAAGAAGGATGTAGAGCTGCTGGAACGAGTACAGAGAAGGGCAACAAGATTAGTGAACGGAACAAAGGGTTGCTCTTACGAAGAAAGGCTTAAGTTTTGCAAATTACAGAGCCTGGAGACTAGGCATCGCCGAGGTGATCTGATAGAGGTGTACAAGGCTTTGAATGGCTTGAGCATGCTCAATGCCGATGGGATTCTTCCTCTTGCTCAGAATAATCACCTGAGAGGGCATAAATTCAAATTGAGGAAGGACGGATGTCGGATAGATGTGCGGAAATTCGCCTTTAGCCAGCGGGCAGTTGGTTTGTGGAATAGACTTCCATCGCTTGTTGTTGAAGTTGATAGCCTAAACAAATTTAAGGCTCAGCTGGACAGGTATTTTGAACGAATTGATGGGTGAAATGGGAGTAGTGGTTGTTTTTTTTTTTTTTTTGGCTGATGCTGAATAAGCTTGCTTTCTTGCATCATATGCCTCTACTAATGCTAATGCTAAGAAATATTGTTCAAGGTTTAGGCCTAAATGGTTGTCAGATGGACTAATGAGACATGTGGCAGAGAAGAAAAATGCATGGGATACATACAAATTAATGGGTGACATGGAAGCCTATGATAGATATAAGTTGGTCTGTAACCAAGTCACAAAGGAGATTAGGCAGGCAAAGGCAGACTACGAAAAATCCTTGGCAAAGCATGCAAAGAAAAACAGAAAGGAGTTCTTTACATACTTGAACTCGAGAAGGAAAGGGATGAATCAGATTGGTCCACTGGATATTGATGGTTCAACAGTTGAGGATCCTGCTCAGGTGGCTAACAATCTAAACGAGTATTTTGCATCTACATTCACGCATGAGGAGTTATTCAGGAAGGAGAATGATGTAGGTAAAGTAAACATTGGCAGTGAGCTGGATGATTTTGTAATAACTGAGAGGAAAGTGGAGGAGAGATTGTTGAGGATAAACATAAAAAAGGCACCTGGGGTGGATGGGATCTATCCAGTTATATTAGAGGAGGCAGCAAAGGAAGTATGCAAACCCCTAGCCATAATTATGAGAGCTTCTTTGGACTCAGGGGAGGTACCCATAGACTGGAGATGTGCAAATGTAACCCCAATTCACAAAGGAGGATCAAAGGCTGACACAAGTAATTATAGACCTGTTAGTTTAACTTCTGTTCCAGGTAAATTAATGGAGGCACTGGTTAAAGAAGCACTGCACGATCATCTAGACAAGAATTCAGTTATAGCTCAGACGCAGCATGGTTTTGTTAAGGGCAGGTCTTGCCTGACCAATTTGATTGGATACTATGATGTAGTCACAAAAGAACTGGATGCAGGGAATAACTTTGATATTATATATTTGGATCTTAGAAAGGGTTTTGATACTGTTGCACATGGAAGACTGCTGCACAAATTGGAGCAGTGTGGCATTGGAGGCAAATTGCTGCTATGGATAAGGGGATGGTTGAGTGGCAGAAGACAGAGAGTGGTAATCAATGGACACTGCTTAACGTGGACTAATGTTATTAATGGAGTTCCTCAAGGTTCAATGTTGGGTCCATTGTTGTTTTCGGTGTTTATGAATGATATTGATGATGGGAAATCAAGTTTAATGTCTAAGTTTGCAGATGATACAAAGGTTGGCAGGGTCGTTAAGGACACTACTGACGCTATACTGCTGCAACAGGATCTGGAAAGGTTGAACAGATGGGCTGAGAGGTGGCAAATGAAGTTTAACATTGACAAATGTAAAGTACTACATATGGGTAACAGTAACCCCAGAGCAATGAATCAACTCTGCGGTACTACACTGACAGTGGTGGAGAATGAAAAGGACCTGGGGGTAATTGTGCAGGCAGATATGAAGTTCTCTGAGCAGTGCAGACGAGCTGCAAGAGTAGCTCATGGTGTCTTGTCAATGATATACAGGAATTTTTCTAGCAGGGATAAGGAAGTGATTATTCCCTTGTATAAGGCAATGGTTAGGCCACATCTTGAGTACTGTATACAGGTCTGGAGGCCTCATTTCAAGAAGGATGTAGAGCTGCTGGAACGGGTACAGAGAAGGGCAACAAGATTAGTAAATGGAACAAAGGGTTGCTCTTACGAAGAAAGGCTTAAGTTTTGCAAATTACAGAGTCTGGAGACTAGGCACCGGCGAGGTGATCTGATAGAGGTGTATAAGGCTTTGAATGGTTTGAGCATGCTCAATGCCAATGGGATTCTTCATCTTTCTCAGAATAATCACCTCAGAGGGCATAAATTCAAACTGAGGAAGGACGGATGTCGGATAGATGTGCGGAAATTTGCCTTTGGCCAGCGGGTGGTTGGTTGGTGGAACCGACTTCCATCACTTGTTGTTGAAGTTGATAGCCTAAACAAATTTAAAGCTCAACTGGACAGGTATTTCGAACGAACGGAGGGGTGAAATGGGAGAGGGTTTTTATTTTTTTTTTTTTGGCTGATGCTGAATAAGCTTGCTTTCTTGCATCATATGCCTCTACTAATGCTAATGCTAATCACTACTGATAATCAGATCAAGAGTATTACTCCCTCTAGTTGCCTCCCGAACATGCTGGTGTAGAAAACAATCATCCAATAAATCCACAAAAGCCCTGCTAGTGTGAGTGACCAACCCACAAATTCCAGTCAATATCTGGGAAATTAAAATCCCCCATTATAAGACTCTCTGATTTACTGGCCCATTCTATTTCCCTGTACAGTATCTTATTATACTCATCAGAGTCATTAGGCCTATAGCACACTCCTACTCTCAATTTTGATTTTCCTATGCTTATGTCACACCACACTGACTCGACACTGCCCTGTCCATCAATGTCGACTGGCTTCACTTCCTTGGATTTTATGTGTTTTTTAACTAATAGCATAACCCCTCCTCCCCTCCTGTCCTGTCTATCCTTTTCTATACACATTGTATTCCCCAAATTCCAGTTCCGCCTTCCTTATATCTGTGTGACACCACGTCTCTGATATCCCAACAATATCTGCCTTTGATGTTTTGAGCAATACCTCAAATTCATCAAATTTATTTACTAAACTCCTAGCATACATGCACCTGTTTCCATTCTTAGCTACCCTAACACAGCCCATGTGTTTACTTGTATCACAATGACTTCCAGCAGTCTCTGAAATATCCTGCATCTTGTTTTTCAGGCTTCTGCTCATTCCAATAGAAGCAGTGCAAGAATCTCTTTCACCTCTGCCAGTGGCTACTGTTAATCCATTAGTCCTTGTATCCCCCCAACTAGCAGTTTTCCGACCCACCTAACACTGCCTCGACAGCATCAGCAAAAATTCTTGCACCCTTTCTATTTAAATATATCCCATCCCTGTAGAAGCAATCTCTCCTGTTAACAAGTACATTCCAGGCTGAAAAAAATTCTATCCCTTGAGCCTTGCACAATCTTTCCAGGGCCGAATTGATCGACAAGGCTCTCATCATATACTCCCTCCTATCGTGTCTGGGCAGAATTGCAGACACTTTCAAATTCAACCCTACTTCACGGCTTTTTTTCAACAGTGACCTGTACTTGTTAAGTAATTCCGCTGGTCTCCTACTCTTAATATCATTAGTGCCAACGTGTACAACTATATCACCTTTTGTGTCCTTAAAAGATGATATCTGCTCTACAACGTCATCAACCTTTGCCCCTGGCAGACATACCCTGGTCCTGTTCCACCTATCCTTTTTACAAAGCATGTTCCCCGTTTCCCTGACAATAGAGTCACCAACAACTACTAGTTCCTGTGGGACCAGCGCATTCTGCCTTGGGGGCTGCCTCTGTGTTGCAAGATGACCAAGTGCAAGCTCTGGCGTTGATGTGGGCAGCTGAGAGCTTGATGGGCCCCTCAATTTATTTCCTTCGAGGGCATCCACCCTGTCCTTCAAGGTCTCATATAGGCCCATAACAACGCCGAGTTGTCGCCTAATTTCCTTGCACTCCTTGCATCGTGCACACACAAAGACATCCCCCATGGCAGTATCATGTCCCGTACCCGATTGCTCCGCAAACATCAAGCAAACAGTGCATCTTAAAAGGCTGTGATTCAGAGGGCAACTGCCCCCTCAGTTCTCCCCTGAGTCACAGCACTCCCATTAGCTTGAGCCTTTTGCTTTGCTGCTCTGGTCAGAGTCATGATTTCGATTTAAATGTCAATAAAATTACAATTTCAGAACAAAATTAAAACCTTAAACTTGTATCTTAACACAGTTATAACACTATATTTATTTTTCAGTATCGAGTGTTATCTACGAGTTTCCTTTATATAACTTCCGTATCAAGTATGTATTAATCATTTGTTACGTTTGTACTCTAAGTTGTTATATATATATAGTTAAAAGTACAATTTAATTGACAATGAAGTTTAACAAGATTAAGAGATCTACTGATTACAGGTGACCCCCGCTTAACGCTGATCATTCGTTCCGGAAAAACAGAGCGCTAAGTGAACCCGCGCTAAGCGAGCGCCGCTTTCCATAAGGTAACATATGTATTTGTGAGCTGCGGTCGGTGCCATAGGATATTTCCTAATCAATAATAAATGGTAATGAAAAGATGCACAAATGTCGGTCAAAATATTTAATATTCAAATATTTGCACATATAAAATATTCTGCATTACATACGTATAATTATGTGGTAACTACTGCGTATCAAAAGTAAACTTAAAATTCCAATTAAAATCATGAATTTAATTGATTTAATTTAATGGATGAATTTAATCATGAAAAATGTGTGGATTTTGAGTTGAACTTTGGCCCTCTTCCAAATAAACTAAAAGGGGTATTAATTTTAAATGGCCCGCAGCGTTACCACCCAACAATAACGTCAACTGATCCTTCGCCGCTTTGAAACTTGGCATGTTTTTTTCTTCTTTCAATATGAAACTTCTTTTAGGCATTCGTTTCCACAAAAGTCCTGCTTCATCTATGTTAAGAACTTGTTGAGAAGTATAACACATAATACCCCTCTTCAATAATTTTAACAAGTTCTTTTTTGAAAGTTTCGGCTCCTTGATCTGCATTCTAAATCTATTCTACCAGCCCTTACCAGTTTTAAATGGTTCCACATTTTTTTTAGGCGAGTTTTCTTCAGATCTCTCTCTCTCTCTCTCTCTCTCTCTCTCTCTCTCTCTCTCTCTCTCTCTCTCTCTCAATATTTAACTTAACTGAATTCTGCATTGGACATTATCTTCATTAAAATTAGTCTTTCCATTTCAATCCTAATAGCCGGCCTAGTTCTAGTTGCTTGCAGTGGAACAGCTACCTTTCCCGCTGCAAAAATTAATTCTTTATTTTTTTATAATTGTTCTTACAGTTAAAGTTGGAAGTCCTAAATTATGGCACACATCCGCTTGTCGTTGACCGGAATCGATTCGCTTCAAAACGTCTCATTTTCAAATTCAGTCTTTTTCTTACATTTATAATCTTCGTACTGTGCTCAGACATTGTTGATTTTTCATTCTGTTTTTCATTCTTCGAAAATGTAACTGCGTTGGTTGCATTAATTATGATACAATGTTCGAGTAAACTGTCCGTTTCGCACGTTGTCTAATACGGTACTGAGTGATGACTAGACTTCGGATAAATGCATATAACGCAAATATTACAAGCAATATACTTCGTCATTTTTTAAAATGTTGATCTAGGAACTACGTAACAAGCCACTGTACTGAAATTAAATTAGCGTGCGAGAAAATTTCACTGAGCGTGGGAAAATTTCTCAAGTCGGCGTGGGAAACGTTTTAATGCTGTTTTGCTATTCATTTTCAAGCTATCGACTCCATCAAATGAAACGATTTCGTTAAATATGTCAAAAATGTAATCTGTAAAAGAGCGTTATAGTGATCTGTGACAGCGTTATAGTCAGACACGGGTTATAATATAATAACAGCGTTATAGCGAATCAGCGTATAGTGAACCGCGTTATAATGGGGGCCTGCTGTAATTGACAATATTATATTATGCACTATACTATACAAAGCTAATGCTATCGAATTCCGGATATGCTGTATCGCGTTTCAGTAACGAGTGTTATCTACGAAATCCCTTTATATAACTTCTGTATCAGGTTATGTATTAATTATATATATTTACTAATTATTTATGTTCCGTAACCTAAGTGGTTATATGTATAGTTAAAGGTACAATTTAATTGCCAATGAAGTTCGACAAGATTAATAGATTTTACTGATTAATTTTCACGTAACAATGGCGGCTGTTTATGAACGGTAAACACGTGGATTTGATACCCTTTCCGATACTAAGTAATACCTACAAATCTCTATCTAAGTTACTTTAACTTTAAGTACCATAAATAGGAATATAAAGCTACTCTAGAAATAAGTTAATATGTCAATTTAAACTAATAAAGCAGAAAATAAATCAGAAAAAACTTCTCTGTTCCAAGAGCAGCAGAAAGGCAGGTCCGCACAGGAAACTCTCGTCCTCAAACCGTCCTCAAGCCGCCATTGTTACGTGAAAATTAATCAGTTAAATCTATTAATCTTGTCGAACTTCATTGGCAATTAAATTGTACTTTTAACTATACATATAACCACTTAGGTTACGGAACATAAATAATTAGTAAAAATAAATAATTAATTTATGCCCCCATAGGTTCGTAATCTGAACAATTGGAAGGATCCCATCAGAATTCAGCGTGCTCAACCCACTCAGGGCCTTATACACCTCAATCAGATCACCGCACAGATGCCTAGTCTCCAGCCACTGCAATTTGCAAAACGTAAGCCTCTCTTGGTAAGAGGGTCCCTTCATTCCCCCTCACCAATCTTGTTGCCCTTCTCTGTACACACTCAAGTAAATCTATATCCTTCCTAAAATGAGGCCACCAGACCTGTACGCAGTATTCAAGGTGCAGCCAGTACTCAAGAGGGACAATCACTTCCTTCTCCCTGCTAGCAAAATTCCTATATGTCATTGACAAAACCCCATGACCTGCCCTGGCAGCCTGTCTGCATTGCTCAGAAAACTTCATATCTGACTGCACAATTACACCCAGGTCTTTTTCATTTTCTACCACTTTAAGTGTAGTACCACACAGTTCGTACGTTTCTCTGGGGTTACTTCTACCCATATGCAGTATTTTGCATTTGTCAAGGTTAAACTTCAGTTGCCACTTCTTAGCCCATCTGCCCAAATTATCTAGATCCTGCTGCAGTACCACACTGGCATTACTGTCATTAACAACCCTGCCAACCTTTGTATCATCTGCAAACTTCAACATTAAGCCTGATATACCTTCATCAATATCATTTATAAATATACAAAACAACAGTGGACCTAACACCGAAACCTGTGGGACTCCACTAATAACATTAGTCCATGAAGAGCAGCACCCATTGATTACCACCTTGTGTCTTCTCCCACTTAACCATCCTTTTATCCATTGTAGCAACTTACACTTAATACCATTCTGCTCCAATCTGTACAATAGTCTTCCATGCGCAACAGTGTCAAAAACTTTCCTGAAATCCAAATATATGATATCAAAATTATTTTTTGCATCCAGTTCCTTTGTAACCACATCATAATATCCTATCAAATTTGTCCGACAAGACTTTCCCTTAACAAACCCATGCTGTGTCTGAATTATTGCTGCAGTCTTGTCTAGATGATCCTGCAATGCATCTTTAACGAGTGACTCCATTATTTTACCCGGAACAGAAGTTAAACTAACTAACTGGTCTGTAATTACTCGTGTCACCCTTCGATCCCCCTTTGTGAATTTGGGATACATTTGCACATCTCCAGTCCGTGGGAACCTCCCCTGAGTCCAAGGATGCTCTCATAATTATGGCTAAGGGTTTGCTTAGTTGCTTTGCCGCCTCCTTTAATATAACTGGATAGATTCCATCCACCCCAGATGCTTTTCTTATGTTTAACTTCAACAATTTCTCCTTCACTTTGCTTTCAGTTATTACAAAATCATTAAGTATCCTGCTACAATTTGATAACCTTCTGCCATTTTCAAACCTTAATAATTCCACATGTGTGAACATAGATGCAAAATACTCATTCAGTTTGTTTGCTATCTGAGCAGGATCATCAACAGTCGAACCATCGATGTCAAGTGGACCAATCAGATTCATCCCCTTCCTTTTAGAGTTTATATAAATAAAGAAATCCTTGCTGTTTTTCTTAGCATCTTTTGCCAAGGATTTCTCGTAATCTGCTTTCGCCTGCCTAACCTCCTTTGTGACCTGATTACAGACTAGCTTATATCTGCCATAGGCTTCTGAGTCGCTTGATAATTTATATGCATCCCATGCATTTTTCTTCCCTGTTACGAGTCTCATTAGTTCATTAGATAACCATTTAGGCCTAAACCTTGAACAATTTTCTTAATAGGTATGAAACTTTTAGTAGCATCCACGGTTAATTCCTTGAATGCTTCCCAGTTAGAATTTACTGTTGGTAACATCGTCAGTTGATCCCACTGTACAGAATTTAAAAACTGTCGGAGACCACTGTACTCCCCCTTATGGAAGCAAAAACCCTTTCCCTTACCCCTGATGGTAATTAAATCTTTAAGTAAATCCCACATCAGTACACTGTGATCACTGCCACCTAGTGGTTCCTTTATCTGCAAATTCTTAATACACAAATGATCACTGCTGATAACCAGATCAAGAGTATTACTTTCTCTGGTTGCCTCTCGAACATGCTGCTGCAGAAAACAATCATCCAATAAATCCACAAAAGTCTGACTAGTGTGTGAGTTACCAACCCACAAGTTCCAGTCAATATCTGGGAAGTTAAAATCCCCCATTATAAGACATTCCGATTTACTAGCCCACTCTATTTCTCTGGACAACTGTTCATTGTACTCATTCGAGTCACGTGTGAGAATGAAATTTAAGAAATTGTTGAAGCTAACTATTTTGCGTTTAAAGACACTATATACAAACAGGTTTTCGGTTTACCGATGGGTTTGAACCTGAGCAGTCTTATAGCAGAAATCTATCTTGCCAATATCGAGAATATTCGTTTAATACCATTTCTCCCCAGTATTACTTACTACAGGAAATATATTGACGATATACTTGTTATAACAGATCGTAACACCACTCAGGACATTCTACTGGTATTCAACAATATTCACATGAGACTACATTTTACATTGAAGGAAGAACAGGTAGAAACAAAAGCCCTGAATTTCTTAAATTGCACTCTAGCACGTGACACGCAAAAAATTCAATTTAGCATTTACCGAAAGCCCACCAATTTGGGGATGTACCTGCATTACCGGAGTTATCATCCATTCATGTATAAGAGATCCATTATATTTAACCAGTTTTTCAACGCTTACAAATATTCCACTTCTGAACCCACCTTACACTTAGAAATTGTTACACTAACCAACAGGTTTTTAAATAGAGGCTATTCTCACTTCATTATAAATCAAATCAGGCTAAAAATGAAACAGTGAATACGATACCCATTAATAAAACCAATAAAAAACACTTTGTTTCCATACCGTACGTCGAACAATGGTACAGGCAGCTTAATAAACTCTTTAGAAATACTGAACTCAAAATTATAGACAGGCCCATGCAGAAGCTCCAATATATTAAAAAAAAAAAAAAAAAAAAAAAAAATCACACAGTTCTTCATATTCCTGTTCTTGCTCGGCACAGGTAAATGATCTTGTATACACGATTTCGTGTAGTCAGTGTAATTCATCGTATGAGGGGGACACTCTCAGTACTTTAGATTTACGTGTCAAGCAAAATGCTGCTTCCATCCGCACAGTGCATGCAAACACGTCGGAGTTGGCCTTTCATGCAGTCAACGATGGTCATGTATTCCTACTCAATGAAGCGGAAATTTTAAACATACAATACAATTACATAAAATTACTGATCGCTGAAATGCTTGAAATGAAACTACACGAAAATTCTATCAATGTGCGATGTCCTTGCCTAATTTCAGATTTCTGGTCTTTTTTACACATGTGTCAATACAAATAATCTCTATTTAAGAGCCAAATTCACACACAAACACTTCATGATATTCCCATCCTGTGAACATGGCGATCAGCCGAAAAGCGTGGTCTGCTTAAGGAAGGGAAACAGCTGTGCATTTCGTTTAATTTGAGTGTTCATCCAAATTTTAATTGTGATTTTAATCTTTTTTAATCATTATTTTAATCTTTTTAGTCGCGATTTTAATTATTTATTATCGGAAGCCGTTTTAATTATTTATTCTGACAACGTCTTCTCACACTCATTAGCAGTGGAATGCTTGCCGAGGTGGTTTGATGTGTTTCAGGGTTGGGTTGGGGCTCTCGGCTTTCGATTCTGTTGCACGTCGAATCTGGTCATATCTCTATTAGTGAGGGAATTCATTATTTCGGTTTTTTTTTTATCTTATTTTATTCGTTACATTTGGAGAGAACTGACTGGAAGCATTCCACGAAAAATATTGAGATAATCTCTTATTTTTTTAATATATATAATCTATGAAATAAAATTCCTAAACTGATGATTCGTATGTATTTAGGGCAGTAGGATTTCAAATGCCATAATTCTTTCTTTAAGGGAATTTTGTACACCTTCAGTATTTACTCAATGCACTTGAAATTGTACTTGTCCAACTGAAAAAAAAATTTGATTTTTCACATTTGGTGCTGATGATCTCAAGTACTTTTATCATTTACTACTTGAAGGGCTTCATAAATGGGTAAGATTTTTCATCAGCTAAACAATTCTCAAATAGCACTCTCTCCCGTCTAGCCACATTCAACTTGCAAGCTCCTATGATATTGGCAAATGAATGAAACAGAAAGTGAAGGGAGTTCTCATAGGCATATATGATCCAATAAATATCCAAGCAAGGGGAAAAAAACAGAAATAAAGGGAAACTACTATTCCTTACCTCACCACAAGCACTAATTCTACCTAAGCAAGAAAGGACCAAAGTCCCCCCCCCCCAATAACAAAAGAATGAGCAATAAGTACTCTAAATAAGACAATAAACCAACAACATCACTCTTACAAGCTGAAAAAACAAAAATTTAACAAATTCAAAATTTGATATTATTATTTTAATGGCACCTAACTTACTGCTTATGTCTGTATAGCATATTAGTCTGTAGAAATGTATGTTTGAGGTTGTTATTTTTGGCACAAGGGCTGCTAAGACCATATTGCGCCTATCAATGATATGAAAGTTATCAATGGTGACTGTTATGGAAGCAGTTAGAGACGATCATATAATTTTATTCATTTAAGAAAGCAGAATAACTCAAAGGGATTAGTCGTTGCCTATGATATGAGAGAGTTTCAGAGGTTCTTTTAGATTTGGAAGGAAGCTGAATGAGCATTGTCGAGCATATTTGTACAGAGTGCATTCAACAAGAATGTGCTTCATTGTGAGTTGGCAGTTGCATTGAAAACACTGTGGAGGATCATTTCCTGTGAGGAGAAATAGGTGAGTAAACTGGCTGTGGCCGATTCGTGCTCTGGTTAAGATTACTTCTTCCTTTCTGAAAACTAGAGGTCCATAATTGTGGTTCTGGTTTTATTTGCAATAACTTATTATCCATTTGAGCTTGCCATAGAAGTGTCCATTGTTCCTTACATATCCTTCGTATCATAGGTCTGTAATCAACATATGGAACGCATGAAAATGCATGGAAAGGCCTGAAGATGATGGGTTAGATGGATGTTTTGCGGCATAATCTGCGCATTCGTTTCCTGGGATCCCAGGGTGGCCTGGGATCCAGCAGAAGATGACTACTTGCTGGCGTTCCTGAATAAGAATCATCTTACTTCTTATGGTTTTTATTAAAGGATTGGTTGGTGAGGAGGTGTTTTGTAGGGCTACCAGTGTACTCTGCGAGACTGTATATATTATACTCTTTTTTAATGGAGTGATGGACAATATTTTCTAGGGCAAGCTTGATGGCGAATAACTCAGCTGTATAACTGCTGCATTCAGTAGGCAGAGATACAGAGATGGTGTTAAAAGGAAAAACTGCTGCAGCACCTACTCCACTATCAGACTTTGATCCATCTGTGTATATTTTCGTGAAATGCAGATAATTTTGTGTGTGAGCAGTATGAAGTTGTTGCACGTTAATATTTGCAAGGGAATCTTTTCTCCAGTTTAGGAAGTAATTGTCACAGGATAGATTAATACAGGACCATGGGGCAACTGAAGTGTTTGGATCTTGGAGGACTTTTTCAAAGTGTACATTCCAGCTTTCTGATAGAGCCTGCAATCTGATGCCAGTAGGTTGAACTGCTCTGGGTTTATTTCTGTAGAACATTTTAACCTGTAGATCACTAAGTATAGGCCAAATGGGATGGGCAGGCACGCTTTGAATTTTAGCAGCATAATTCAGAAGTAACACCTTTCTTCTGAGGCAGAGTGGAACTTCATGGGCTTCAGCGTAGAGACTTTGTACTAGCGATGTTCTATAAGCACCTGTAGCAATCCTGAGGGCAGAATGTTGAACAGGAGCAAGCTGTACTAGCACACTCTCCCTAGCAGAGTCATACACCAGGGCTCCATAATCAAGATGAGATCTAATTAGAGTTCTATACAGGTGAAGTAAGGTGTAACAGTCTGCACACCATGTTGTAGAAGAAAGAACTCTGAGAATGTTCATTTTTTTCTGGCAGGTTGTCCGGAGATATTTGATATGTTCTAAAAAATTAAGTTTCCTATCAAAAATTAGACCGAGGAGGCGAATGCTACTCATAACTGAGATAGGATGATTTGTCAGGTGTAGCTCTGGGTCAGGATGCATCCCTCGTTTGTTACAAAAGTGAATGGCACTTGATTTTTGATGAGATAGTCTGTAACCATTCTGTGTCATCCACAGTTCAATATTGTTTAGTGAGATTTGTAGTTGCCTTTCAATGAAGTTCATAATCAGCGAACTGCAGGAAACAGTCAGATCATCGGCATAAAGATATGAGTTCACAGTGTTGGGAATACATTTGGTAATATGATTTATTCTCAATGCAAATAAAGTAGCACTGAGAACTGAGCCCTGTAGGACTCCTTCCTCTTGTATATAGATTTGCGAGAAGACTTGTCTATAGTGAACTTGAAAAGATCTATACTGAAGGAAGTTTTGTATGTAGCATGGTAAGTGGCCTCTCAGGTCAAGGGAATGAAGATCTTTTAAGATACCAAAACACCAGGTGGCGTCAAAGGCCTTCTCTATGTCAAGGCAGACCATGACAAGATGTTCATTTCGGATAAATGCATTCCTGATATTTGTTTCAGCTTTGACCATAAGATCTAGGGATGAGCAATTTTTTCTGAAACCAAACTGATTATCAGAGATTAGATGTTTTGAATCCAGATACCATGTTAATCGGCGGTGTATAATTTTTTGTAAAGTTTTACTCAAGCAACTGGTAAGAGAAATGGGTCTATAACTGTGTGGGATCAAATGATCTTTCCATGTACTGGCAATTCCCTGGTTTGGGAATTGCCAGTACATGGGAGTGATGCCAGCGAGTGTGGTATGCATGTTCAATAAATATACAGTTGTAAAAGGTCGGCAGCAAGGATAATGATTTATTGTTTAAGTGTTGAAGCATTATGTAATACACTCCATCTGGACCAGCAGCACTGTTTTTTGAGGAATGTATAGCTTCTTGAAGTTCAATCATAGTAAGTTTCTGATTGTATGATAGAGAAGCAGCGGTTTTGAAGTTAAATTTTGATTTTTCGGCTGAAGCTTTGATCTTCTGAAATGACGGATCATATGAGGTCGAGGCAGACAACTGGGAGAATACTGTCCCTAGAGTATTCACAATCTCTACAGGAGTAGAGAGCTCCTGTCCATTCCAGTTGAATATTGGCGAGGATAATGGAGGAAATTTGCCATTTAGCTGTCTTATTTTTTTCCATATTATTCTTACGTCAGTATTTTTATTTACTGAAGTTGCAAATCGGATCCAAGAGTTTTTTTTTTAGCTTTCTTTCTGATGTGTCGGACTTTGGCTCTGAGTTTCTTATAATTTATAAGATTATTGGTAGTAGGGTATTTGCGGAATATATTCCACGTTTGGTTTTTTTCTTTTTTGGCATTCTTACATTCTTCATTCCACCAATAGTTTATGAGTCTATAGGTGTCTGACTGTGATTGTGGGATGGCAATAGATGCAGCTGCTAGAATTTCTTTGGTGATATGATCAGTGGCTGTGTCAATTGGGAAAGATTCAATGATCTGTTTATCAAATGAAACATGAGAGGTATACTTGGCCCAATCTGCTCTTGGAAAATTTCCATCTTATGTGGTTTTTTGTAGTTGAAGAGTGTGATGTTTGGATTTTACAGATTAATGGGTAGTGATCACTGTTTAGTGGATCATCTAGAGCTGTCCACTCAATATTAGGAAAGAGGATCGGAGAGCATATAGATAGATCTATTGCAGACACTGATCTTGTTGGGAGATGGATGTAAGTTGGTGAACCAGTATTTAGGATGGTTAAGTTTTGTCTGTCAATGAGCATTTCAATGAGTTGCCCTCATCCATCTGTATTGGGAGAACCCCATAATGGATGGTGTCCATTGAAGTCGCCCAATAAATAGAAAGGGGTTGGCAATTGCAGGATAAGATTTTCAAGTTTGTGAATAGTACACGGATGATTGGGTGGTAGATAGAATGAAACAAGGGTCAGAGTGATGCCAATTGCTATTCGGGTAGCAACAGCTTCTATAGAGGTTTGTAAAGAAATGCGTCTGCATGGGATTCGCGAATCTATGAGAATGGCTACTCCACCACGAGTATTATTTGAAACAGGATTGTTTCAAATAATACTTGTGGTGGAGTAGCCATTGTAGAAAAGAGCCAAAAATCTTGTCTGAAAAGAGTATAGTTTTTTATCAAGGGAGATATCTGAGGAGTCATATATCTCCTGTAGGCAGATGCCCACTGGATTATGTTGCTTAATTATGTCGTATATGTCATCAATATTGCTCCTAAAGCCTCTACAATTCTATTGAACAATGTTGTTCATTGTTTCAACTTAGATGAAGGAACTGAATCTGACTGCTTTTTGGAAGTCTGTTTGACACGGTCAATTTTAATCCTATCTCTTTTTGAGAAAACAGGTCTTGTGTCTATTTCATCCTCTGGATGGATCTCCAGAAAAGTTTCGGTATCATGTTGACTGGAAATTTCATTAGTATCCATAAGGGAGGAGTCAAATGTCTGTTTTCGATTAGAATCTGCGTTATCTGCTTGGACGGATCTTACGGGAGCTGCATCGGCAGAAGGTGGTATCGTGACTGGTGTGTTGTTAGCTCTGCTAGAAATCTGCTGCTTTGAAGGCTGAGGTACATAACTGAGCAGGGAACGAGCCCATTCCGAAATAGATATTTGGAGGTATTGATGTATCAGTCTGGACTGATACGAAATGAAACTTTTTAGAGGCTTCAGCATACGTGCGTCTAGGTGTCATTAGTTGTATTTGCTTTCTTGCTTCTGGGAATGAAACTTTCTTTTCTATTTGATATTTCTGGATTTTTTTCTCATATTTCCATTGTTCGCAATTTTTATAAAAGGCTGGATGGTTGCCTTTACAACTGGGGCAGAGCGGAGTCTGGGCTTTACAGTCTGTCTGTGAGTGTCCAAATTTCTGACACTTGTAACATCTTATTGGGTTCGGAATATATGGGCGAATGCGACAATGCAAATACCCTGCTTTTACTGATGAAGGTAAATTAGGTGAGCTGAATGTCAAAATTATGCTGCGAGTTGGAAGGAGTTTGCCATCTTTTTTTGTCATAATTCGTTTCGCCAGTGTGACTTTCTGATCCTGCAGTTCCTGAACAATTTCTTCTTCTGAGACATTCAGTAGGTCTCATTCAGAGATAACACCTTTGGATGAATTAAGTGTTGCATGTGGGGACACCTTAGCTGTAACTCTACCAAATGAGGTGAGTCTGGGTGGAGACTCAGAGTGTTTGGAGTTGGTGGTCTCAAAAAGCAGGTCGCCAGATTTCAGTCGTCGTACCATTTTAGGGGAGCCAGCTAAGCTCTCAAGACATTTTTGAATGAGGAATGGTGATAAACTACCCAAGGATTGGTTAGTTAGCGAATGCAGAATCAGAAAACTTGGGTTTTCCATTCGGAGAGCATCCGTCCTCAGTCTCTTTGGATTGGATGAGTCATTATTGGGTATGTGCAAATCCAATGAATTTAGATTTGCAGTCCTAATCGGTGGAAAATTGTCACAGTCCATGTTTTGCTCCTTTTGGCCCTGGGGGTTGGTTTTACAGCCCAGATTTCCGGCCCCGCCACGGGGAGGCAGAAGCAGTGCCACAAGGTGACCAAGCGGCTAAGTTAGTTAGTTAGTTAGTACTGTTAGAAATAAAAAACAGAAAGGTAACTTTCCTTTCTGGGCCTTTGCCTACTTCTTCTAGTACAAAAGAGCTACACTGATTAATAAATAAAAAAAACGGTTGTTGAAACAAAATATAATCCATCACTTGAAAGCTCTTTGGAGATAGCACTTTGAGATACACAAAGAAATCGCTTGGTCACAGAACGCTTGGCACCTGGGGCCATGTTTGAGGTGGATTTTTCCTCAGGTTTTTCAAGCTAAAAAATGTCTAATAATGCATGGGGGGAGGGGGAGGGGTCACAACATATATGACGAGCATTGTTGATTAGCTTCAACAAAATGAAGTAATGCAGATATGGGGATAACCCCCAAATGAACTTAATGGAAGAACACAATAATAAAAAATATATATATTAAAAGAATTTCTTAATTAATAAAATTAAAATAGATGACTAAATTAAAATAATAAACAATCAAAATATTTTATCTCACATTGCTTTTATTCTTGTTCTTCAAAAAGATATACTGAATAGCAAACAAATACATAATTGGATAATGGTTTTAAAAAACTAATCTCTCAGAAACAAAATCTGAAAATGTTTCCATTGCTGCGATTAAAAAAAAAAATAGATTTTTTTGTAAATGTATCCCATTTATTATAAAAATAACACATGGCAATGCAAATTGCTCAGTTTGTAGCTTTTATTCTAAAAAAACTGAATGGTTCACAAAATAAATGGTGGGTCTACTCATGTGACTTTCTTTTTGGCAAGTCTGTATGAGGATTAATGATTTCAGCAGTGAGTTAAATGAACATGTATCTGCTCAAAGCAATGAGTTTTCCATGATCTAATGTACTATGACTAAGCTAGTTCAAGTAATTTTGATTTTTTTTTTTTTTTTTTTTTTTGTTAAATGAAAACTTACATAAATGCTTTTAAATGTTAATTTAAAAGGTTGACTCAAGTTCCCAAAACCAGAGTAAAATTGTTGTAAAAAAATAAAATCACGATATTTAAAAAATTGAATAACTGTAAAAAACCTGTTACTTTTTTTTTTTTGATCTAATAATAACCACTACATTTATTTATTTATCGCTTAATTCAATATCATCAACTTCTGAATTAAAACTATTTTCGTCTGCCATCTATTCAAACTGTATCCACTATTAATTAGAAACATAATCAGAGATGGCAGCGTGTACAGGAATATTTAAAAACAATTTATAGATATATATATACACACACACCGTAAACCCTTGATTTAACGGACTAATAGGGGAGAAGGGGGGTGTCCGTTAATGCCGAAAGTCCATTAAATCAAATGTAACCTGGGGGGGGGCATTTTTTATTCTTCTTAATGTAAAAAAAAAAAAAAAAACTTTAATACAATATACAGTACTGTACAATATAAAATTATCTTGCAATTCGGCCTTTGATTTACAGATATCAGAAACTGTTTTTTTATGCTGTAAATTTCACAAACACATGCTACTGAGATGCCCTGTTCTAATTTCTCAATTAGCTCTAATTTCTGTGCCACATTTAAGTTCACACACTTTCTTTTAACTCCTCTATCACTTGATGCCATTTTAAATTGTAAGGATTGCAAAATTATTTAATAAATAAAGTCACAATTCAGAAATCACAGAAACACTCTGTATACAACCTGACTGCACAATAGCTTGAGGCAGACTGAGACTGAAAGAAAGCGAGTCGGTAGACCTGCAGTTTAGTGTTCCAAGTCACGTTCAGCTCGCAAATCACCACATGCTCTTATCTGATATCTGTAATCTGGGAAAACAGCTATTTGAACATGTTTTCAGAAAGAATAAAAAACAATTTCCTGAATTTGATTAGACTGGTCACAGAAAGAAGTCAATGTGAATGGAGAGTACCTAAACCATTTGCGATTTGCAGATGGCATTGTGGTCATAAGCCATGATCCCAAAGAATTAGAGATAAATCATAATCCTTTATGCAGAGTTAGTAAGGATTTTGGACTAAAGATGAATATGGCTAAAATAAAAGTAATGATGTACAAGTATGCCACAAAAAGGGATATAATGATTGAAGGAGCAGTAATTCAAAAGGTGGAGTCATATACTTATCTGGGAAAGTCATTAGCTGTAATAATGATAAATGGCTGTAAATCAAGAGAAGAATAAATTCTGAATGGATAGCATTCAGGAAATATAGTCACATACTGAGGAGCAATATCCCAAGTTGTCTGAAACATAAAATAATGAATAAGTGTATACTCCCCACCATAAATAATGGAAGTGAAACTTGGGCACTCACCAAAAGAATGGAAGAGAAGTGAGAACTACACAGCGAAGAATGGAACGAATTATATTGGGAATCAGACTGTTATATAAGAAGAGAAACATATGGATTAGGCAGCAAACTCAAGTAAAGGACATTCTTATAAAACTAAAGAACTAAAATGGGCTTAGGCAGGACACATAGCTCAAAGACATGATGACAGATGGACTAAGAAAATAACAGAATGGTACTCAAGAGGAGCCAATAGAAAACTGGAAGACAACAAAAGCATTTGACAGATGAAATTCATGAGTTTGTGGGTAGTAAATGGATGGCCATTGCACAAAACAGAAGGAACTGTAAAGTTGCTGGAGAGGCCGTCATCCTGCAGTGGATTGAAAATAGCTGATGATGATGTTGTTGGGGGTTGGAGGTTGAGAAGATGAAAGAAGATATTGTTGAAATTAGACATGAACTTCCATAGATTGTAATTTTCAGGAAATACTTATGAAGGAAGGTTGTTCCAGTAAACAGAGTTGAATGAATAAATGAGGAAGAAGAAAAGTTGGTTCTGTGAGTTTGAAGTTGGACAGTAAAAGGATGTTGAGTGGTTGCAGCATGAGTTCAGACTTCTTTAAAAGAGAGAGCGGGAATTACAGAAGGCAATTCCGAAGAACAATACCTATGGAAGTATTTACAGAAAAGCCATGCAGCAGAAAAAGAATGTCTATGAGAGAGAGAGAGAGAGAGAGAGTGGAGATACTCTGTTAGAGACGAGTCATTAATTAACCTAACTGCCCTCTTTTGAATGGGATCTAGAAGCCTGAAACAACATTCCATGGTAGGGCGGATTTGCGACGATTTGTAAAGAATGAAAACAGCTGTTTGAAAGAAAAGTAACACCGAGAATGAAAGAGAAAACCCAGTTTTTTAGATGCAGAGGAAGCAATATTTGTAATGTGTTTATGCCAAGAGAGATTAGAAATCAGAGTAATGCCCAATAGAGATATATCATCTTGCCTAGAAATCAGGTTTTCATCAAAGATAAGCATAGAAGAAGAATTCTTTTTGCAAAATATAAGGTGGGACTGAATTTCAGAAGGATTGAAATCAACTAAGTTATCTTTGTCCCACTGGGGAATTACCTGGAGATCAGCATTTAGAGAATTGGCAGTAGATATTCGAGAAGTTGAAGCTGTTTGAGAAGAGCAAGTTTTCTGAAATTGTAAGGTGGAATGCAATATGCTATCATCAGCAAAACTATGGATAGGATTTCCAGTAAATGGAATAAGGCCATTAATAAACAAGAGGAAAAGAGTGTGAGAAAGAACTGAACATTGGGGACAACCAGCATTAGTGGAGAAGTTAGAAGACAGAGTCATCTACCAAAACTCGCAGTGAGCAGTCAGAGAGAAAACTGGATACCCAATTACAAAAAACAGTTGGCAAACCATAAGATGGAAGCTGATTTAGAAGACCTTTATGCCAAACATGATCAAAAGCAACTGTTCAAGTTTTATCAAATTTTTCCATTGAATTTGTCCACAAATGGGTAACATAAGCCAGAATACCATCAGTGGATCAACACTGATGGAATCTATACTGGCAATCATTGATCAGATGGAAAGTTTATAGATAGTTTAAGTGTTGGCAGTTAACTGATTTCTCCATTACTTTAGAAAGAGTAGAAGTAATTTCAATGAGATGATAATTGGATGGGAGGGATTTGTCACCCTTTTAAGGAACTGGCTGGAGTTCCTTAAAGCAAATTTTCAAGCAGAAGGAAAAACACCTTTGGAAAGAGAAAGTGAAAAAAGGTGACACAGAACAGGAGTAAGTTCAGGAGCACAGGTTTTGAGAACTAGTGAAGAAATACCATCAGAACATGGAGCTTCCTTACCATCAAGATTCATCAAAATCTTTCCACAGGAGGCATTGAATGGAGCAGACTGGGAATGGTGGGAGGTTGTTTACCAAGATCATCAATATACAAGTTGGGAGAAAAAGTAGGATGCTAGCAGGTCAGCTTTATTGTTAGCTCAAGTGGCAATAGAACCAGCTGGTTTTGACACATATGGGCAAAAGTTGTGGTCAATAGCTTTAGCAAGAGACTAGAATGCTCGGCTACAATTTCAACAAGAAGTAGTTTTCTACTGTTAGCTTGTTCGAAATCTAATTTGGACTGATTAATAACTGCTTTACAATTGTTGTGAGCTTCAGTGTAGGTAGAAAATGAAACCGAAAATTTGAATGACAGCCAATTACGATATACAACATTCTTCTCTTGAACAGCATTAGCACATTTATTGGAAAACCAAGGTTTACATAAATTATGAAATTTTAAGTGGAGTGTAGAATAAAGGATTCCATCCCTACAAGAATAATTTCACTGACATGATTTGAGCAAATGTTGACAGTAATCCAACCAAGGAAAAGAAGCCTCACAGATCATCCCATTTTGCATTTTGTAATGCCAAACATCACGAGGTTGGGAATGATCATGAAAGAAAGGCTCCATTGGAGAAGAGGCCATCACCAAGTTGTGATCTGAGGTGTCTAGAGGACCACTCACCTCGACCATCTACTTAAAGGGTTGTTTGTGAGAAAAGGATCAAGCATGTTGGCTGCATGGTTAGGATTGTACAGTATTCTGGTAGGCAAATGAACAATCTGTGCGAAGTCATTGGTAATTGCAAAAGACAGCTTTTGCAATTACTAATGACCACACAGATTGTTACTCTTGACCAGCTGGGTCCATGTGACTAGAAAATGGAAGCCAGCTGGCGTTGTGAACATTAAAATCACCGAGGAAAATTAGACTAGAGGAAGACAAGTTTCAAAGCGAGGAAGTCAAAAAATTCTAAGTGATTAGTGGAGTTGGGAGAACGTAGAAGCAACAGATGAATTTGACAGAATGTGGTAGAGAGATTTTAAGCCAGAGAAGATCAAGAAGAGGAGATTCCAAATTACTAAGTCTCTAACAGGGAATATCAGAACATACATATGCACAAGTACAACTTTTGAAGTGAAAGGAATCATACAGCGAATAATTCGGTGTATGATTCCTTTATGATTCAACTGAGATGAGCAGCGGTTCAATCAACAGATAACTGAGATTCTGTCAGAAAAAGTACATGGGGTTTGGCAGACTGAAGTGTTAATGGACCATCACTGAGACTGCACATATTAGTGAAATGAACGAGGAAGTGTTTGGGAGGTTTAGATCTTTTTGCAGGTAAGGTTTTCTCTATAAATAGACACATTATTTGAAATGTACCTGAAACAACCTTGAAGAAATACATATACCTGTACATACCCCTTTGTGTCCACATAAAACTGAAATGGTTAACGAAGAATTTGTAAGGTATTAAAAGTACACGGGGTGGTGAACAACAGTTGGAATGAAAAAATAATGCTTTCTCCATCTGTAAGTGGAAGAATATATTTCAAATTTCGAAATGTTGACTCATGAAAATCACCCTGTGTGAACACATACATCACGGAATAATTAAAAAAAAAAAAAAAACAGTTATTACTATTATGAAAAGGAATTGACTGGGATATCACTCTCAAGAGAGAATAAACTCGCAAAACAGGATACCACAGCTGGTAATATCTTGACTGGGCACAAAGGGTGATATTGTTGTACATATTGACACTAATGACATTAAGAGTAGCAGATCTGCAGACGTACTTAACAAGTACAGGTCAATGTTGAAAAAAAAGTGCGAGTCAGGGTTAAATTTGAAAGTGTCTGCAGTTCTGCCCAGACATAATAAGGAATATATGATGATAGCCTTGTCAATCAAGTCAGCCCTGGAGAGATTGTGCAAGGCTGAATTTTTCTCAGCATAGTCTGTGTTTGTTATCAGAAGAGATTGTTTCTAGAGGGATGGAATACACTTAAATAGAAAGGGCGCAAGAATATTTGCTGATGCTTGGGGGGGGGGGAGATTCACAGACTAATAGATTAGTGGTAGCCACAGGCAGAGGTGAAAGCGATTCTTGCACTGCTTCTATTAGAATGAGCAGAAGCCTGCAAAGTGAGGTGCTGGGTATTTCAAGGGCTGCTGGGAGTCATCATGGAACAAGTAAATACATGGGTTGTGTTAGGGTAATTAAGGGTAAAAATAGGTGTATGTACACTTGCATGTACACCGATGCTAGGAGTATAGTAAATAAATTTTAAGAATTTGAAGTACTGGTCAAGACATCAAAAGCGGATATTGTTGGAATATCAGATACATGATGTCACACAGATATAAGCAGTGCAGATTTGGAATTTGAGGAGTACAATGTGTACAAAAACAATAGACGGGACAGGAAGGGAGGAGGGGTTATGATGTTAGTTAAGAAATACATAAAATCTCAGGAAGTGCATCCAATTCACATTGGTGGACAATGCAATGTTCAATCAGTCTGGTGTGACATAAGCTATGGGAAGGAGAAAATGAGAGCAGGTGTGTGTGTGTGTGTGTGTGTGTGTGTGTGTGTGTGTGTGTGTGTAGGTATTATAGGCCTAATGAATCTAATGAGCAGTTGTGCAGAGAAATAGAGTGGGCCAATAAATCAGATTGTGTTGTAATGGGGGATTTTAAGTTTCCAGATATTGACTAGAACTTATAGGTCACTCACACACTAGCAAGAGTTTTGTGGATTTATTAGATGACCGTTTTCTTCAGTAACATGTCTGAGAGGCAACCAGTGGGAGTAATACTCTTGACCTGATCATCAGCAGTGATTATTCAGGCATTAAGAGTCTGTGGATAAAGGAACCACTAGGTGGCAGTCATCACAGTGTATTCATATGGTATTTACTTAAAGATGTAACTCCCATCAGGGGAAAGGGGAAGGGTTTTGCTTTCACAAAGGTGACTCAGTAATCTCCGAGAGTTTTTAAATTCTGCACAGTGGGATCAACTGATGATGTTACCAACAGCTAATTCTAAATGAGAAGCCTTCGTGGAATTAATCTTGGAAGGTAGTAGGCTTTTCATACCAACTAAGAAATACTGTTCAAGCTTTAGGCCTAAATGAATATCAGATGAATTAATGCGGCTTGTGGCAGAAAATAAAAATGCATGGGATGCATATAAATTATCAGGCGACACAGAAGCCTATGACAGATTATTTATTTTTGTTTATTTTTGTAGTTGTTGGCGCATCGGCTTCTGTGGCCATAGTGCACCTCCCAAGGTTTTTGTAGTACTTTGATCCAAGCCCAAGGCGGGATTCGAACCCGCGACCTTTGGGTTGCCAGGCAGGCACTTTACCCACCTGGCTAGCCCAGTCGGCGCCTATGACAGATATAAGCTAGTCTGTAATCAAGTCACAAAGGAGATTAGGCAAGTGAAGGCAGATTACGAGAAATCTTTGGCAGAGGATGCAAAGAAAAACAGCAAAGAGGTCTTTACTTATGTAAACTCTAGAAGGAAAGGGATTAATCAGATTGGTCCACTTAACACAAGTGGTTTTGACTACTGATGATCATGCTCAGGTAGCTGATAAACTGAATGAGTATTTTGCATCTACATTCACATACGAGGAGTTATTCAAGAGGGAGAATGCCAGAAGGTTATCAAAATCTAACAGGGAGCTATACGATTTTGTAATAACTGAGAGCAAAGTGAGGAGGGAGAAATTGTTGAAGATAAACATAAGGAAGACACCTTGGGTGGATGGGATCTATCCAGTTATATTAAAGAAGCCAGCAAAGGAAGTAAGCAAACCCTTAGCCATAATTATGAAAGCTTCCTTGGATTCTGGTGATAAGGTCCCCATGGACTGGAGATGTGCAAATGTGTCCCCAATTTACAAAGGATGACACAAGTAATTACAGACCTGTTAGTTTGACTTGTTCCAGGGGAAAATAATGGAGTAACTGGTTAAGGAAGTGATGCAGGATCATCTAGACAAGACTTCAGTTATAGTTCAGACACAGCATGGGTTTGTTAAGGGGAAATCTTGTCTGACAAATTTGATTGGATACTATGATGTGGTGACACAGGAATTGGATGCAAAGAATAATTTTTATATCATATATTTGGATTTTAGGAAAGTGTTTGATGCTGTTGCACATGGAAGACTACTCTACAAATTGGAGCAACATGGTATTAAGGGCTACAATGGATAAAAGGATGGTTGGGTGGGAGAAGACAGAGAGTGGTTATCAATGGACACTGCTCTTCATGGAGAAATGTTATTAGTGGAATCCCTCCAGAGTTTAGTGTTGAGCTTATTGTTGTTTTTGGTTTTTATCAATGATTAAGGTATATCAGGTTAATGTCTAAGTTCGCAGATGACATGAAGGTTGGCAGGGTCATTAATGACAATAATGATAGCACGCTACTGTTACAGGTTCTGGAAAAGTTAAGTAGATGGGCTGAGATGTGGCAACTTAACATTGACAAATGAAAAGTACTGCATATGGATGGTAATAAACCGGAGAGTACTGTATCAACTGGGTGGTACTACACTCAGGGTAGTGGAGAATGAAAAGGATCTGGGGGGGGGGGGTCATTGTGCAGTCAGATATGAAGTTTTCTGAACAGTGCAAAAATAGCTCATGGTGTCTTGTCAATGATATACATGAATTTTTCTAGCAGGGATAGGGAAGGGGGGGGTGATTGTCCCTTTATATAAGGCAAAGGTCAGGCCACATTTTGAGTACTGTATACAGGTCTGGAGGCCTCATTTTAGGAAGGATGTAGAGCTGCTGGAATGAGTACAGAGAAGGGCAATGAGATTGGTGAGTGGAACAAAGGGTTGGTGTTACCAAGAAAGGCTTAAGTTCTACTGAATGGATTAATGCAATTAATCCATTCAAGGGGGGATTCTGGGATAATGGGATTCTTCCTCTTGCTCAGATTACTCATTTGAGGGGGCATAAATTCAAACTGAGGAAAGACAATTATAGAATAGATTCACCTTTAGCCAGTGGGTAGTTGATAGCAGGGACAAACTTTCATCTGTCGTAGTGGAGGTCAGCAACTTAAATAAGTTCAAGGCAGAACTAGACAAACATTTATAGTGAATGGATGAGTGAAATGGGAAGGGTGGTTTTTTTTTTTTTTTAGAAAGCAAGCTATATAAGCTTGCTTTCTTGCATCCTACTAATGTTAAAATTGCTAAATAGACTGTGGTTATCACTCTCAATCTTCTATCAGTTTATAAAATTGACTCAAATTGACTTTGGAGGATTCAAATTGATTATAGTAGCATATAAATTATATATGCTACTATATATAAATTATATAACAAATGCTAGGAGTATAGTAAATAAATCTGATGAGTTTTAAGTTCTGGTCAAGACATTCAAAAGAGGTCAAGACTCCAGATGATCCCTCAGTATCAATATCCAGAATGCTCCCTTTTCACTTCTACAGCTGCTATTTGCATTTGTTATTTTGTTAGTTTTTAGAATATAGTACATTAAAATGAAAGTAAAAGATATAAAGACAAGATGAAACTAAAATATTTCCCATTATCTTAACTTTTTTCACTTTTAGTTTGATAATCTGACATGTCTTTGTCTGCTTACAGAAACTAAAAAAACAAGCATACCACATCACCAATATCTGAATGAAATACTGACTTTTAACATAAAATATTTTTCCTTACATAAAACTCTTCCTACAAGATGGCTTAACTAACATTAAAAGAATAAACAAAAACTTACCAACAGCTAATCTGTAATTATTAAAAGGATCCCATGCAAAATCCATTACAGAGTTATTACAAACAACACCCGGTGGCAGAGATGGAGGTAAACGACCAGTGCTTGCTAGCTGATTCATCAAAATAAATCATCTTCAGTAATCAATTTATAATGTTTGCACATGAAAGTAAAATAGCTAATGAATATTTTAAAATTTAATTATTTTTTCTGCTTTATTTAAAGAACAATTACAGTATAGTTGGAGATAGTTTTACATAATTTTTATTGCATTTATACTCACAGTATAATGCTAATTGTGACATGAACTTTTGCCTATGGGAGCAATATGATCATAAATAATTGCCTAATAAAAAAGACAGTTTGTTATCTACAACTCTCCTAGCTATTTTATTTACTAACAAGATTTTTGATGCAATGATGTATCTGCTATATAATAATTTTAGAAGGTATACAGAGGGTGTTCCAAAAGTCCAGCCTCACTCACAGGAAAATTACAGGACAGCATCAAATATTCAAGTTGCATGCCACAAGAGTCCATAATAAATAACTCAATTACGTTAACAATGAACAAAGAGTAATAAGTCAATTGTCTGCAACAACAAAAAAAAATAATAATCACATAATTTAAAATTCTCCAACTGATTAACAGGAAAATGGAAGTAGTGTGAATTAATTTCTCCATTGAAGGGCTTTTTTTTTATGAAAACCCTGAACACAAGAGGTATTAGAACCTATAGTACTTAGTAGCATGCATGGGTTGGAGGTTGAGGAGATGAAAGAAGATATTTGTTGACAACAGACTTGAACTTCTGTTAATTGTGCAGGCAGATATGATCTGAGCAGTGCAGATGGTCTGCAAGAGTAGCTCATGGTGTCTTGTCAATGATATACAGGAATTTTTCTAGCAGGGATAAGGAGGTGATTATCCCCTTATATAAGGAAATGGTCAGGCCAAACCTTGATTACTGTACACAGGTCTGGAGGCCTCATTTTAAGAAGAATGTAGAGCTGTTGGGATGAGTACAGAGAAGGGCAACAAGATTAGTGAATGGAACAAAGGGGTGCTCTTAAGAAGAAAGCTTAAGTTTTGCAAATTACAGTGTCTGGAGACTAGGCACCTGTGAGGTGATCTGATTGAGGTGTATAAAGCCTTGAATGGTTTGAGCATGCTCAATGCTGATGGGATTCTTCCTTTTGCTCAGATAAATCATCTGTGAGGGCATAAATTCAAATTGAGGAAAGACAGTTGTAGGATAGATGTGCAGAAGTTTGCTTTTAGCCAGTGGATGGTTGATTGCTGGAACAAACTTCCATCTATCATTGTAGAAGTTGATAGCTTAAACAGATTCAAGGCAGAACTAGACAAACATTTGGAGCAAGTGGATGGGTGAAATGAGAAGGGTGTGTGTGTGTGTTTTGGCTGATGCTATATAAGCTTGCTTTCTTTTTCATCATGTACCCTTGCTAATGCTTAAATTGCAATTATCAGGAAATGAATATGAGGGAAGGCTATTCCAAAAAACAGAAGCTGAATGAATAAATGAGGAAGAAAAGTTGGTTCAGTTGGTGGTAACGACATGTGTTCGGACTGCTTTGAAAGGCAGGAATTATAGAAGCCATTTCAGAAGAACAGTCTCCATGAGAGTATCTATAAAGGCATGCAGCAGAAACAGAAGGTCTATGAGACAGAGAATGAGGAGACTCTGTTAGAGAGGAGTCATTAATTAACCTAACTGCCCTCTCCTGAATGGAATCTAGAAGCCTGCGAGTGATTTTGGGAGCACTGCCCCACTGGCGGTCATTGATCAGATGGAAAGTGTCCATCTAATCTTAAGCTATCAGATAGATAGCTTAAGAATTGGCAGTTAATTGATTTCTCCATTACTTTAGAAAGAGTAGAAATAATTGCAATGGGACAATAAATGGATGGGAGGGATTTGTCACCCTTTTTAGGAACTGGCTGGATATGAGCAAATTTCCAAGCAGAAGAAAAAAAAAAACCTTTGGAATAAGAAAGTAAAAAAGGATGACACAGAACAGGAGTAAGTTCAGGAGCACAGGCAGCTTTCTTAGCATCAAGATTGTTCAAAATCCTTCTGACATCCTTTCGACAGAAAACCACAGAAGGCACTGAATGGAGAACACTGGGAATGGTGTCAGGTGGTTTACCAATATCATTAATACACGAGTTGGAAGAAAATTAGGATGCTAGCAGGTCAGCTTTATCCTTGACTGAAATGGCAAGAAAACCATTTGGTTTTGACAGAGGTGGGAACAGAGATGAGCAAAAGTTGTGGCCAATAGCTTTGGCAAGAGACCAGAATTCTCGGCTATCATTTGGACAAGAAGCAAGTTTTCTACTGTTAGCCTATTCGAAATCTAGTTTGGACTAATTAATAACTGCTTTACAATTATTGCAAGCTTTAGTGAAGGCAGAAAATGCAACTGAATATTTGGAAACAAGCCGATTATGATATGCAGCATTCGTCTCTTGAACAGCCTTAGCACATTTATTGAAAACCAACATTTAGATAAAGGAAGAGATTTTTAGGTGGAGTGTGGAATAAAGGATTCCAAATGGATGGGAATAATTAGAATAATTTCACTGACACAATCTGAACAAACACTGACATCATCAGATTTGAAACAGTAATCCAACAAAGGAAAAAAAAAAAAAATCTCCCAGATCATCCCATTTTGCATTCATATGAGGCCAAACAACACAAGGCTGAGAATGGCCATGAGAAAAAGGCTCCACCAGAGAAGAAACCAACATCAAGTTGTGATCTGAGGTGGTTAGAGGACCACTCACCTCAACTGTGTACTTAGAAGGGTTGTTTGTGAGAAAAAGATCAAGAGTGGTTAAGACTGTATGGTATTCTGGTAGGCAAATGAACAATCTGTGCAAGGTCATTAGTAACTGCAAAAGACTCAGCATCTTGACCAGCTGGGTCCATGTGACTAGAAAACGGAAGCCAGCTGCAGTTGTGAACATTAAAATCACCAAGGAAAATTACCTCATTGTTAGGAAAGTTGGACTGGAGGAAGTCAAGTTCCAAAGAAAGGAAGCCAATGATTTCTAAGTGATTAGTAGAGTTAGGAGAACAATAGAGGCAACAGATGAATTTGACAGAATGTGGTACAGAGATTTTAAGCCAGAGAAGATTCCAAATTATTAAGTCTTTGACAGGGAATACCAGAACAGACTTATGCACAAGTACCACCTGCGAAAAAAAGGAATCATACAGAAAATAATTCGGATAACTTAGATGAGCAGTGGTTGAATCAACCAATGATAGAGATTCTGCAAGAATAAGTAGACAGGGATTGGCAGAATGTAAGTGGAAATGGACATCACTGAGATTAGAACTGAGACTGCATATATTGGCGAAATGAACGAGGAGGTGTTTGTGATGTTTAGATCTTTTCACAGATAAGTTTGCTCTATTAGTTTTAGAATTCATGGTGTATTCAGTAGTAAGAAAAAGAATGGGGGGGGGAGATATGCTGTATGAAGTAATAAAATTTTTGGATATGGCATATACATGGTAAGAATATACCCAGCTCCTTGACATAACATAGCCTCGACAATGCACTCTGCATATACCACCCACACTCCCTCAAGTCACTATCTTGCAGACTAGAGGCAGCGAGATTATACACCAGCTGATACAGGAGCCTCCTAGGAGTTACCAATAAGTTTGGTCCAGTGCACTAACTAGCAGCCAGCCTGAAAACACTGTTTTACAGTTTTACAGCAGTGACCCAAAATGTAAGGAAGATTGGACCTTGCCATGATGTCCATCATAACCTCAAAAGACATCAATCGTAATGCATGATGGAAGAGATGGAGTGGGTTTACTGGAGCTTTGCTCTGGAGACTAAACATGGGTTCCACCACTTCAAGCCTCCAATAAGCAAAGTGGTGGTATTCCACTGGTTGATGACAGTCATCTACCACAGAGTACTGCCTGTTAACACAGAGGGGCAGCAATCCGTTGTGTGATGTTGGCGCCACACCTCGATTCCTGATTATGTTGGTTCGTACCTGGGTGGTCACACACACATACACAGTATGCTAGGTTGCCATATTTCAGGACTTGCACATGGGGGTTATACCCAGGTTATTAACAATACCATTGTGAAGGTGCAAGCAGAGGATTTGACTGTCGCAGACTGACCATTTGATTTGAGGAGAACTTGATCCAAATATCAGTTCCATCAGAGTTTTAGACGCCCAGGTAGAAAGCACAGCTTGGCATACATATGAGAGAATGTCTGCAACACTTTAAAGGACCATTGAGTGATGCATGAAAAAGGCTAATGGTATTCAAAACTGTTGTTTTCCTTTTTTAGTGTTAGCAAATTTAATTTCATTAAAAAAAAAGAGAGAAACTACCCAAGAACACTATTAGAATAACAATAACATATCTATAGTTGGTGTGCTTTTTACTGGTTGATATAATCCATTTATGTGATTACACATTTTGTTGAGGCACCTCCGTAGCCAGATAGGAAGGAGCAGCAGTGCATAGTACATGCTTCTTGATTAGACCAGGGTTTGAGCACGTCACCACCAAAAATGGAGGATGCGGAAAGGTCAGGGAATAACCACCGCATATTCCTTCCCGGAGCAATATGGCCTTAGTTGCTAATGCTCCTAAAAACCAAATAACAAACAAACAAACAAACATTTTGTTGATGAAATATAATGTGTCTCAGAATTAAAAATCAACTTTTTCAAAGCAAACTTTGTGGGTTAGGTCTAAAATCCACAATGATTCTTTCAAGGTCAGAATAATGAGGTGAAAATAAAACTACATGTATTTACTGTATAAAATTATGTACAATAAAAACAAAAACAGTTAAAAAGATAGTGAAGAAAATCATTAAAATACCCATAGAGATAAAGAACACTAAAAATACAAGTATGCACTGTCACATAAATGCAGATGCTTTCAAGAGATTATCTACCCAGATTTACCTTCGGCCATTTATGTTAGCAAACCCAAATGCAAACAATATCAGATAGCTATAGGCATAGGGAAAACCATGTGCACATTCCAGTCACATAGTGCGTGAATGAAATGCAGTTAGGCTTCATTAGCAGATGCCTACTCAAAAAAAAAAAAAAAAAAAGTATAGCATATGTGTAAAGCATATGTGTGGGCCAATGTACATTTTAATTTATTTGAAGCAAATCCATATAATATAAGACATACAGAATCTACATATTTTTATGATATTACTGTATTCAGTATATCTTTTGTATTGCCCTTTTATATGCTTATTTTATTTTTACATTCCTTTTCCTACAAAAGAGTTTGTGGGAAAAAGTCACTATGGATCAAAAACTATCCTGGCATCAAAAAATCAGTGAAATGCACAAAATAATCATAATAAACATATCAAGGACATTATTATTAGTATTAGCAATGGCCACATGATGCAAGGAAGCCTATGGCTTTTGCTGCACCAGCCAAAAAAAAAATATATAATAAATAAATAAAAAAATAATAATAATAAAATAACAAAAAATAAATACAATAAAATAATAAAAATAAGAAGAAAATTAAAAAAATAATAATAATAAGAAGAAGAAAATTAAAATATATATAATAATTAATAAGAGAAAAGGAAATGGACAACCTATTCATTTCCCTCCTCCCATAGGTAATCCCAGCTGACCTTTGAATTTCCCAAACTGTCAGCCTCACCACCCACTTAGGTAACTTTGTAACGTGTTGTAGTTGGCGTTCATCTCCATTTATAGTAATATTTCATGAAAATCAGACCTGGTGCCATCGAGGGAGCACTGCTAAATTTGAATTAATTGGAATTTTTAATAAATTTTCTCTAAATCTAAATTATTTTAGGGGTACTCTCCTTCTGCAATACCCTTATCTTGGGTATTGCAGAAGGTTTATTTTTCCCCCACTCTCTTCTTTTGTTGCTGTACTTGTCACCTGAACTTTTTTTTTGTCACATTTGGGCTGAAATTTATGAATTTAATGTTAATATAAATATTACTCTTTATATTTTACAATTTATAAATTAAAATTCTGCCTAATCAACTACTTTTTTTTTTCTCAATGAGTTGTTCTCTGTCTTCGGTTTAGTCTAAAAATGTCACTGACATATTTCAGAAACAAACACAAACTGATTTTATTTCAAGGAAAAAATAATAACAACACAACTGTAGTAGTATAAGCTACCTTCACTCTATACCAGGGGCGGCCAACTTAATTTGTGATGTGATCTACATTTTTTTCTTAAAAATGGGCTGCGATCTATCATCTCAAGAATTTCATTGCACATGGTTAAAAAAGTTAATCAACACATATTGAAAAATGTTGTTTATAAATTTTAAAATTTAATACAATTCGGAATTCTCATTTTAAATTCATATGCATTTCAATTTTTAATTTATGTGAAGTTTGTGTCTTCATGTTATCTGCCAAGCTTTCAAAATCGGAAATATATTGCGATAAGGCCAACCATAAAGAATCTTCTGTATGCAAGTCCGTAAGAGTACAGCAATTCTTCGTCTTTGTTTGTTTCAAACACAAAAAGGCCGATTCACATACGTATGTAGAACCAAAACAAGAATTTAAAAGTTCACTGCATTTTTTTTTTTTTTTTTATATATTTGGGTACTTTTCTCAGCAAACATATTTCTAAAAGTCTTTTTCTGATGAGCTGGCTTTTAGGAAGATATCGTTTCGCAATGTATTAATTTCATTTTCAAGTAATATTTTCTCCGTATGAAAAATCTCAGCGATTTTTTTCTGAAATTTGTTTCATATCTAAGTCGACATTAAATGAATAAGAAATATATTGAACGATGTCTTCAATTGTTTTAAAATCACTGAATCTGGTTTTAAAATCATCCACAACTTTCTCAATTTCAGAAACATATTTCTATTACATTCAAAAACAGGATATTTTTGAAAATGATCTTGAATATTTGCAAAATGATCGAATTCTTTTTCTTTTAGATCCTTAGCCATTGCTAAAAACTGATATTTATATGCATAAATACTACTAATCATGTCACCCACATTTTTATTTTTTCCTCGTAATTCCAAATTCAGATTACTTAATTTACTGGTAAAATCTGCCAAAAGAAAAAAAAGCCAGATTATACAACCACTCCTTATCTTGCAGCTGCTGATAATCATCTCCCCTTTGTTAAACAAAATTTTTAATTTCATTCAGCAAATTTCGAAATCTCTTAGCCACCTGTGTGTAATATCAGATCTGGTTCATTTTCATTGAGTTGCATTTTGAAAAGTCTCCTTTGAAGAGATTGTCCTCTGATGGAATTCGCGATTTTGAAAGCTATGTCCATAACACTTTTAGTATTTAATCTTTTGCTGGCTAACACTTGTTGATGGATGATACAGTGGTAACTCAAAATATCTGGGAATTAATCATCCTTTTGGCAAAATGCGATGAATACATTAAGATGTCCTGTCTTTGTTTTAGCTCCATCTGTTGTTGTTGATTCGAGCTTAAATAGTGGTAATTTAATTTTTTTCGATAAAAAATTTTTGAATGCATTAAATATATCAAGACCTCTAGGTCTTTCTTTTAATGAAATCCATATGAATAAAAATGAGCAATTGAGCTGTTTCAGTGACGTCTGTAGATTCATCCAGTTGTAAAGAAAAGGACACGCCATTAGCAATATGAGCATGCAATTGTTTGCTCACATTTTTACTCATTTTTTCAATGAGTTGCATTACAGTATTTCAAGATAATTGCAGATCTTGAAGACCACTTTTAATTTCATTTTTGTTCTTAAAATTTTCAAAAAGAGAATCTGTTATTTCTAAAATGCATCTTGAATTGACCATCAGAAAATGGTTTGTATTTTTTTCAAGAAGATGACTCACTTTAAACAATGCTACAGTTACTTTAGATTGTAAATTAGGTGTCATGAAGAAATTTTGTTGTGCAAATAATATGGATTTAAGTTTTTTAATTTATGTTTTCTAAGGTCACTATTAGGCAGAAAATCCAATTGGTATTTACCATGAAGTGCATTGAAATGCCTTTCTAAATTTCCTTTTTTTAGGTATAGCCACGGAAGCATTACAAATCAAACACCATTTTTCTTTTATCATTACAAAAAAGTATTCTAGTTCCCACTCTTGATGAAAATGATACGTTTTACTCTTTTTCGTAGTATTAATTTTAAATCGAATTAATGTATAAGTACTGTTCAGTTATTAATATTAAGTAAGCTAAATAAGAATTCCACACATACACTATTGCTCTCCACAACGAACTGCATGAATTTTCACTAGCTTAGCCTAGTGGCTGTGTGGTGACAAGAGTAGTCACGTAGTTCAACGGATTGGTGATAATCGTATGCAGTGGGGCCCTTAATAATAATAAAATATTTAGATTTTCACTAATCTATTTATTATTATTAGCCATATGGTGCAGGGAAGCCTGAGGCTTCTGCTGCACCAGGCAAAAAAGAAAAACTTTCTGAATTACCCTGAGAGAGAAAACAAGAGTCAGAAGTAGAAAGGAATCACCAAGAAAGAGAAGAATGATGATATCCAGCTCAGGATCCTGGGTGTGCCAAGCCCATACTCACTAGATGTGAGCCCCTGGGGATCTTTTTTTTATATATATCTAAAATTCGTCGTGATCGACCAAAATTAAAGCCACGATCCACTGGTTGATCACGCTCGACTTGTTGGTCACCCTTGCTCTATACAGCTAAACATTCTTTATTGAAGAGTGAACATACAACTACTGTTTGCTTTGGTTTTTCTTCAAATAAAATTGGTTTATGTTTGTTTCAGAAGCACTGGTAGACTACAACTTTACCAAATATTAATTTACCAATACTTCAGAAAAATGTTGATTAGGCAAAAATTTAATTTATAAATTGTAAATTCTAAATAGTATTAGTAATTCCAGTTTTAAGACCAAATTAAAAAATTTCAGTCCAAATATGACAAAACAGGTCCAGAAAACAAATAGCCAAAACCTAAAATAAGGGTACAGACCTCACTGTCTTTTAATCGAACATTGTGTGTGTGTGTGTGTGTGTGTGTGTGTGTGTGTGTGTGTGTGTGTGTGTGTGTGTGTGTGTGTGTGTGTGTGTGTGTGTGTGTGTGTGTGTGCACAGTTAAAAATAGATAAACTATATAATAGCATTTTTAAAATCCTCATTTGATATAATGCACATATTCCAATGTTATGAAAATCAAATCTTTGAAATGTCCTTCAAAGTGCCTCCATTGCTTATATAATTAATAAGCAGTATTAATTCTCGCAAATAACAATGCAGTGCCTTTGAATCAAAAATGATGAAATAAAATATACTGTTCTAAATAAAAGTGTAATACATAATTGTCACCAGTCATATCTATAGGACTGCATTGCTTACAATTGAGCATTATATCTCCTTTCATGCTCCTATCATTAGCAAACCTATTTTGTGTGTTTGTAACCCTTTTAACTTGAATCTGACTAGCACAGAGAGAGAGAGAGAGAGAGAGAGAGAGAGAGAGAGAGAGAGAGAGAGAGAGAGAGTGAGAAAATAAATAGGCTTGGAGTTTCCCTAAACCAACAACACACCAACTGACTGGTTGTACTAAAATTTCCAAATTTGCATTGTTGTGGATAGTGATACCAAATATATGCCTTATTGATACAAAATATAGGGCACTGCCTTATGTACTTGCATTGCATGCATTGCTGCAATTTTCGGAAAAGAGTCAGAAAAGACATTCAAGACATCAAAGACACAATGTTCAGTTTGGCAGTTACATTTTTCTTTATGTCCCCAACATCCTGAAATCTCTTTTCTTTGAGAGCAGTTTTCACTTTGGGAAAGAGAAAGAAGTCCACTGGTTCTTGATCAGGCAAGTAGGGTGGATGGTTGATCTGAGTAATTCTATATTTTTCCAGAAATGTGTTCACAACAAGTGTGGAATGGGCAGGAGCATTGTCTTGCAACAAGCACCAGCTGCCTTTCGAAACTGCAGCCTCATCCAGGAAATGCAATAAACAGTCTGAAAAACCTATACATTAAACAAGCACTGACTCTCCACTTCAGGTACAAATTCCTTGTGAATTAAACCTTGTTTGTCAAAAAATGTCATTAGCATCGTCCCAATCTTCAACTTCTGTAAACAAAACTTTTTGGGCCTTTATGATGCTCTGACTTTGTCTCTGAGCCATACCGAAACACCCAACACTCATCTCCAGTGACAATGCAATCTAGAAAATTAGGACTGTCATGACAAGTCTAGATGAAGTCTGCATGATGACAATCCTCATTAAATCAACTCATTTGTGAGGCTGTGTGGCATAAATTTTACCCACGCCTTTCTGGGGTTCTAGGGTCCATCCATGTTTCAATCTCCAACACATGAACAGTGCACTATTGAGTCAGTTTGGTGTGACATAAGCACTGCGAAAGCAAAAATAAGAGTAGGAGTGTGTTAAAGGCCTAATGACTCGAATGAGTACAATGAACAATTGTACAGAGAAATAGAGTGGGCTAATAAATCAGAATGTCTTATAATGGGGGATTTTAACTTCCCAGATATTGACTGGAACTTGTGGGTTGGTCGTTCGCACACTAGTAAGACTTTTGTGGATTTATTGGATGATTGCTTTCTGCAGCAGCATGTTCGAGAGGCAACTAGAGAGGGTAATACTCTTGATCTGGTTATCAGCGGTGATCATTCGTGTATTAAGAATTTGCAGATAAAGGAACCACTAGGTGGCAGTGATCACAGTGTACTGATGTGTGATTTACTTAAAGATATAATTACCATCAGAGGTAAAGGAAAGGGTTTTTGCTTCCATAAAGGTGAGTACAGTGGTCTCAGACAGTTTATAAATTCTGTACAGTGGGATCAACTGATGTTACTAACAGCAAATTCTAAGTGGGAAACAATCAAGGAATTAATCGTGGAAGCTACTAAAAGTTTCACACCTATTAAGAAATATTGTTCAAGCTTTACGCCTAAATGGTTATCAAATGAACTAATGAGACTCATGGCAGAGAAGAAAAATGCATGGGATGTATATAAAATATCAGGCGACACAGAAGCCTATGGGATATAAGCTAGTCTGTAATCAAGTCACAAAGGAGGTTAGGCAGGCAAAAGGCAGACTACAAGAAATCTTTGGCAAAGGATGCTAACAAAAACAGCAAGGATTTCTTTACTTATATAAACTCTAAAAAGAAGGGGATGAATCTGATTGGTCCACTTGGTATCGATGGTATCAAGGTTGATATTAAGGTTTGAAAATGTCAGAAAGTTATCAAATTGGGTGCTTAATGATTTTGTGATAACTGTGAGCAAAGTGGAGGAGAAATTGTTGAAGTTAAATATAAGAAAGGCACCTGGGGTGGATGGGATCTATCCAGTTATATTAAAGGAGGCGACAAAGCAACCAAGCAAACTTTTAGCCATAATCATGAGAGCATCCTTGACTCAGGGGAGGTCCCCATGGACTGGAGATGTGTAAATGTATCCCCAATTCACAACGGGGAATCGAATGGTGACACGAGTAATTACAGACCAGTTAGTTTAACTTCTGTTCCGGGTAAAATAATGGAGTCAGCATCTTTTTCCATCATCACTACATAGTCAATAAGTGCGAAATTTCTCAGTGAAATGCTAAAATTTAACTGCTGCACTGTGAGAATCTTATTGCTAATATTGACAACTGAATTGCAAACTCCCTTTACCATGAAAAGAATGCAAGGGTTCTGCATCAGCATGCCATCTGAAAGGGTCTTCATTTTTTTGTTAAGCTTTTCTTTTTTCGAATCCTGTCCAGATACTTCTTATAGATCATTAACTAGAAACATCTATCCTTGTATTGCAGATCATGAGAATGAAGAAACAAGATAAAGTTAACCTTACAGTGGAAATGGCACATAAACTTTGAATAAATATAACCACAATTTTAGTATTTAAATGGGGAAGAACAGAAAGAATTAAAAAACTTAAAAGATAATAACTACATTAAGACAATAAGAGCTGATAAAGGCACTACTACTGTCATATTAAATAGAACATCTCAATTACCAAATAACAGATCATATTAGACATCTTAGACCTAGATGTCTAAGATATTAGATATCTAATATGATCCAGAGAGCATTGTGGAAGGCATGTATTTTTCATTGCAGTTATCTCTCTCATTCATTCCTCCTAATAGCTGATGACATGGTGATTTGTATACCTAGAAGCAGCTATAAATTTTAGTTTATAGGCCTCTTCCAATACTGATTACACTACTACAAAACTATGTAGAAAACCTCTAAGTCCTGCCTATATCAATACTATAACAATGGCAGCAGAATTCGAATGTTCTTATTGAGACAATGGTAGCAGAAGTTGACTGCGTTTCTTAAGCAATTACAAAGGCCAAGTAACAAAAAAATTATCAACTCAATCAGAGAATCACAAATAATAACTACGCCATTAATTTTAAATCAAAAGTTAAAAAAAAAAAAACAACAAATTTTAAGCAATAAAGAAAGTACCACTTAGTGGCTCTCAAAAAATGGAGCATAGAGATAGCCTTGTCAGCAGAACAGCACAGATACATTGAAATTAAATTAAAAGCATTATAGAGTAAAATTATGAATGAACCACTAAATAAACATTTCTTACCTCAAATATGGCTATATGTCCCCCAGCATTTCCTACTGGTACTGCTGCTCGTTCAGGATTTGCTTGGAATCCATTACATTCTCCAGGAATAGTCTTATTTAAATTCATAATGTTAGTAATATGGGTTTCTTTAGGAAGAATGGTCCCATTTAAGTGCCGAAATTTTGATATACGCACTGATAAAAAAAAAAAATCAACAGATAATTTTAATACTTGTGAAATGGCTTAATTCTCTATAATCAATATATGCATATCAGTATTGAAAATATAAACAAATGCAAGTTAATAAGAGATATTTTATAAACTGTATTATATTAAAAACTACATATATTTAAAAAAAAAAAAAAAAAAAAAAAAAGGGAATACTCAGTTTGTCTGAAGTAAATACATTACCAGATCCCTTATCCAGATAGCTTGTGATCAGAAGCTTTCTGGATTTCAGGATCTTAGCATGAGAAATTAGAACACTTGCAAAATAAATAATTAAAAATCTTAGATAAGATTTACTTTATCTAAAAAAGTGTTACAAAATATAAATTTTTATGCCACCATAATCAAATGTGGATCTCTCTCAAACAGGTCATGATCTAGCCGTGGAGGATGTCTTTGTGTGTGTGTGTGTGTGTGTGTGTGTGTGTGTGTGTGTGTGTGTGTGTGTGTGTGTGTGTGTGTGTGTGTGTGTGTGTGTGTGTGTGTGTGCGCGCTAGGTGCAGACAATGTGAAGAAATTAGGTGCCAACTTAGCATTCTGATGGGAGTCTATGAGAGCTTGAAGAGTCAGGTGGATGCCCTTGAATAAATTAAAATGGGGGCCCATCAAGCTCTCAGCTGCCCAACTCAACGCCAGAGCTTACTCTTATGCACCAGGCAACACAGTGGCAACCTTCAGGGCAGAATACGCTGGTCCCACAGGAGCTAGTTATTGTTGGTAAATCAATTGTCAGGGGGAACAGGAAATATATTGTGCAAAAAGGATAGGTGGAACAGGACCAGGGTATGTCTGCCAGGGGCAAAGGTTGATGACGTTGTAGAGCGGATATCATCTTTTAAGGGCATAAAAGGTGATATAGTTGTACACGTTGGCACAAATGATATTAGGAGTAGGAGACTGGCACAATTACTTAACAAGTACAGGTCACTGTTGAACAAAAGCCAAGAATTAGGGTTCAATTTGAAAGTGTCTGCAATTCTGCCCAGACACGATAGAAGAGAGTATATGATGAGAGCCTTGTCGATCAATTCGGCCCTGGAAAGACTGTGCAAGGTTCAAGGGGTAGAATTTTTTTCAGCCTGGACTGTACTTGTTAATAGGAGAGACTAATTCTATAGGGATGGGATACACCTAAATAGAAAGGTTGCAAGAATATTTGCTGATGCTATCGAGGCAGTGTTAGGTGGGTCGGAAAACTGATAGCTTGGGGGGATACAAGGACTAAAAGTTTAACAGTAGCCGTAGGCAGAGGTGAAGGTGATTCTTGCACAACTCCTATTAGAATAAGTAGCGACCTCGAGCGTGGGGGTGTTGGGGGTTTCAGGGACGGATGGCAGTCATCCTGAAATAGGTGGGTATACGGGATGTGTTAGGGTAACTAAGAATAGGAGTAGGAGCATGTATGCTTGCATGTATACCAATGCTAGAAGTATAGTAAATAAATTTGATGAATTTGAAGTGTTGATCAAGACATCAAAGGCGGATATTGTTGGGATAGCAGAGACGTGGTGTCACACAGATATAAGGAATGCTGAACTGGAATTTGGGGAGTACAATGTGTATAGAAAGGATAGACAGGATAGAAAGGGAGGAGGTGTTATGCTGTTAATTAAGAAAAACATAAAATCAAAAGAAGTGCATCCAGTTGATATAGATGAACAGTGCACTGTTGAGTCAGTTTGGTGTGACATAAGCACTGCGAAAGCAAAAATAAGAGTAGGAGTGTGTTAATGGCCTAATGACTCGAATGAGAACAATGACCAATTGTACAGAGAAATAGAGTGGGCTAGTAAATCAGAATGTCTTATAATGGGGGATTTTAACTTCCCAGATATTGACTGGAACTTGTGGGTTGGTCACTCACACACTAGTCAGACTTTTGTGGATTTATTGGATGATTGTTTTCTGCAGCAGCATGTTCGAGAGACAACCAGAGAAAGTAATACTCTTGATATGATTATCAGCAGTGATCATTCGTGAATTAAGAATTTGCAAATAAAGGAACTTAGCATTCTGATGGGAGTCTATGAGAGCTTGAAGAGTCAGGTGGATGCCCTTGAATAAATTAAAATGGGGGCCCATCAAGCTGTCAGCTGCCCAACTCAACGCCAGAGCTTACTCTTATGCACCAGGCAACACAGTGGCAACCTTCAGGGCAGAATGTGCTGGTCCCACAGGAGCTAGTTATTGTTGGTGAATCAATTGTCAGGGAGAACAGGAAATATATTGTGCAAAAAGGATAGGTGGAACAGGACCAGGGTATGTCTGCCAGGAGCAAAAGTTGATGATGTTGTAGAGCAGATATCACCTGTTAAGGGTACAAAAGGTGATATTGTTGTACACATTGGCACTAATGACATTAAGTGTAGGAGATTAGCATTAGCATTAGTAGAGGCATTTGATGCAAGAAAGCAAGCTTATGCAGCATCAGCCAAAAAAAAAAAAAAAAAAAAAAACAAAACAAACCCACTTCCACTTCACCCCTCTGTTCATTCAAAATACCTGTCCAGCTGAGCCTTAAACTTATTTAGGCTATCAACCTCCACCACAAGGGATGGAAGTCTGTTCCACCTATCAACCACCCGCTGCCTAAAGGCAAATTTCCGCACATCTATCCTACATCTGTCTTTCCTCAATTTGAATTTATGCCCTCTCAGGTGATTTTTCTGAGCTAGAGGAAGAATCCCATCAGAATTGAGCATGCTTAAACCATTCAAGGCTTTATACACCTCTATCAGATCACCTCGCTGGTGCCTAGTCTCCAGACACTGTAATTTGCAAAACTTAAGCCTTTCTTCGTAAGAGCACCCCTTTGTTCCATTCACTAATCTTGTTGCCCTTCTCTGTACTCGTTCCAGCAGCTCTACTTCCTTCTTGAAATGAGGCGTCCAGACCTGTATACAGTACTCTAGGTGTAGCCTGACCATTGCCTTATACAATGGAATAATCACCTCCTTATCCCTGCTGGAAAAATTCCTGTATATCATTGACAATACTCCATGAGCTACTCTTGCAGCCCGTCTGCACTGCTCAGAGAACTTCATATCTGCCTGCACAACCACCCCCAAGTCCCTTTCATTCTCTACCACTGTCAGTGTAGTACCACAGAGTTGATACGTTGCTCTGGGGTTGCTGTTTCCCATGTGTAGTACTTTACATTTGTCAATGTTAAACTTCATTTGCCACCTCTCAGCCCATCTGCTCAACCTTTCCAGATCCTGTTGCAGCAGCATAGTGTCAGTAGTGTCCTTGACAACCCTGCCAACCTTTGTATCATCTGCAAACTTGGACATTAAGCTTGATATACCATCATCAATATCATTTATAAATACAGAAAACAATAATGGACCCAACACTGAGCCCTGAGGGACTCCACTAATAACATTAGTCCACGATGAGCAGTGTCCATTGATTACCACTCTCTGTCTTCTTCCCCTCAACCACCCCTTTATCCATAGCAGCAATTTGCCTCCAATGTCACACTGCTCCAATTTGTGTAGCAGTCTTCCATGTGCAACAGTATCAAAAGCCTTTCTAAGATCCAAGTATATAATATCAAAGTTATTCCCTGCATCCAGTTCTTTTGTGACTGCATCATAGTATCCAATCAAGTTGGTCAGGCAAGACTTCCCCTTAACAAAACCATGCTGTGTCTGAGCTATAACTGAAGTCTTGTCTAAATGATCCTGCAGTGCTTCTTTAACCAGTGCCTCCATTAATTTTCCTGGAACAGAAGTTAAGCTCACAGGTCTATAATTACTTGTGTCAGCCTTTGATCCTCTTTTGTGAATTGGGGTCACATTTGCACATTTCCAGTCTGTGGGTACCTCCCCTGAGTCCAAGGAAGCTCTCATAATTATGGCTAAGGGTTTGCTTACTTCCTTTGCTGCCTCCTTTAATATAACTGGATAGATCCCATCCACCCCGGGTGCCTTTCTTGTGTTTATCTTCAACAGTTTCTCCTCCACTTTACTCCCAGTTATTTCAAGATTCTGTAGCTTACTGCTAGAGTTGAATACACCTCTGGCATTCCCCTTGCTGAATAACTCCTCATGTGTGAATGTCGATGCAAAATATTCATTTAGTTTGTTAGCTACCTGAGCAGGATTATCAACAGTTGACCCATCAATATCAAGTGGACCAATCTGATTCATCCCCTTCCTTCTAGAGTTTACATAAGTAAAGAACTCTTTGCTGTTTTTCTTTGCATCCCTTGCCAAGGATTTCTCGTAATCTGCCTTCGCCTGCCTAACCTCCTTTGTAACTTGGTTGCATATCAACTTGTATCTATCATAGGCTTCTGTGTCATGTGTTAATTTGTATGTATCACATGCATTTTTCTTCTCTGCCATGTGCCTCATTAGTTCATCTGACATCCATTTTGGCCTAAACCTTGAACAATATTTCTTAGTTGGTATGTAAAGCCTAGTAGCTTCCAAGATAAGTTCTTTGAATGCTTCCCATTTTGAATTTGCTGTTGGTAACATCATCAGTTGGTCCCACTGTATAGAATTTAAATACTGTCTCAGTCCATCGTAGTCGCCTTTACGGAAGCAATAACCCTTCCCTTTACCCCTAATGGTAGTTACCTCTTTGAGTAAATCCCACTTCAGCACACTGTGTGATCACTGCCACCTAGTGGTTCATTTATCTGCAGATTCTTAATGCATGAAGAATCACTGCTGATAATCAAATCAAGAGTATTACTCCCTCTAGTTGCCTCCCGACCATGCTGATGTAGAAAACAATCATCCAATAAATCCACAAAAGCCCTGCTAGTGTGTGAGTAACCAGCCCCCAAATTCCAGTTAATATCTGGGAAATTAAAATCTCCCATTATAAGACTCTCTGATTTACTGGCCCACTCTATTTCCCTGTACAGTTCCTTATTATACTCACCAGAGTCATTAGGCCTATAGCACACTCCTATTCTCAATTTTTATCTCCCAATGCTTATGACACACCAAACTGACTCAACACTGCACTGTCCGGCGATGTCGACTGGCTTCACTTCCTTGGTTTTTATGTGTTTCTTAACTAATAGCATAACCCCTTCCTATCCTGTCTATCCTTTCTGTAGACGTTGTTCTCCCCAAATTGCAGTTCTGCATCCCTTATATCTGTGTGACACCACGTCTCTGATATCCCAACAATATCTGCTTTTGATGTTTTGAGCAATACCTCAAATTCATCAAATTTATTTACTAAACTCCTAGCATTGGTGTACACGCAAGTATACCTGCACCTGTTTCTATTCTTAGCTACCCTAACACAACCCATGTGTTTACTTGTACCGCAATGGCTCCCAGCAGTCTCTGAAATACCATGCATCTTGTTTTTCAGGCTTCTGCTCATTCTAATAGAAGCAGTGCAAGAATCTATTTCACCTCTGCTAGTGGCTACTGTCAATCTATTGGTCTTTGTCTCCACCCAAGCTAGCAGGTTTCCGACCCACCTAACACTGCCTCGATAGCATCAGCAAATATTCTTGCACCCTTTCTATTTAAGTGTATCCCATCCCTGTAGAAGCAATCTCTCCTGTTCACAAGTACAGTCCAGGCTGAAAAAATGGATTTACTTGGAAAGTATAGGTCAATATAGGTATAGGTATAGATCTATGGATTTACTTAGAAAGTATAGGTCAATGTTGAAAAAAAGTCACAAGTTAGGGTTAAATTTGAGTGTGTCTGCAATCCTGTCCAAATGTGATAGGAGGGAATATATAATGAGAGCCTTGTCAATCAATTTGGCCCTGGAGAGAGATTGTGCAGGGCTCATGGGGTAGAATTTTTCTTGGCTTGGTCTGTGCTTGTTAACAGGAGAGATAGCTTCTACAGGGATAGGATACACTTAAATGGAAAAGGTGCAAGAATATTTGCTGATGCTATCAAGGCAATGTTGAGTGGGTCAGAAAACTGCTAGCTTGGGGAGATTCACAGACTAATATATTAACAGTAGCTGCAGGGAGAGGTGGAAATGATTCTTGCACTGCTTCTACTGGAATGAGCAGCAGCCCGGATAGCAAGTTTCTGGGGATTTCAGGAACTGCTGGGAGTCATGAAACAAGTAAATACATGGGCTGTGTTAGTTTGTTTGTTTGTTATTTGGTTTTTAGGAGCATTAGCAACTAAGGCCATATTGCTCCAGGATATGTGGTGGTCATTCCCTGACCTTTCCACATCCTTCGTATTTGGTGGTCATGGGCTCGAACCCCGGTCTAATCCAGAAGCATGTGCTACCCACCTCACTCCTACCTCACTGAGGCACCAAATAAAAAAAAAAATAAAAAAAGATTTTGTAATAACTGAGAGCAAAGTGGAGGAGAAATTGTTGAAGTTAAACATAGAAAAGGCACCTGCAGTATATAGGATCTATCCAATTATATTAAAGGCGGCAATGGAAGTAAGCAAACCCTTAGCCATAATTATGAGAGCATCCTTGGACTCGTGGGGGGGGGGAACCATGGACTGGAGATGTGCAGATTTATCTCCAATTCACAAAGAGGGATCAAAGGGTGACATGGGTAATTACAGACCTGTTAGTTTGACTTCTGTTCCAGGGAAAATAATGGAGTCATTGGTTAAAGAAGCATTGCAGAATCATCTAGACAAGACAGCAGTAATAATTCAGACACAGCATGGGTTTGTCAAGGGGAAGTCTTGTGTGACAAATTTGATTGGATACTATGATGTGGTCACAAAGGAACTGGATGCAAAAAATAATTTTTATATCATATACTTGGATTTCAGGAAAGCTTTTGATACTGTTGCACATGGTAGACTACTGTACAAATTGGAGCAGTATGGCATTAAGGCCTGTTGTTGTTATTTGGTTTTTAGGAGCATTGGCAACTAAGGCCATATTGCTCAGGGATATGCGGTGGTCATTCCCTGACCTTTCCACATCCTCCGTATTTGGTGGTCACGGGCTCGAACCCCGGTCTAATCAAGTAGCGTGTGCTACACACTGCTGCTCCTGCCCACCTGGCTACGGAGGCACTGGCATTAAGGGCAAGTTGCTACAATGGATAAAAGGATGGTTGAGTGGGAGAAGACAGAAAGTGGTAATCAATGGATACTGCTCTATGCGGACTAATGTTATTAGTGGTGTCCCTCAGGGTTCGGTGTTGGGGCCCATTGTTGTTTTGTATATTTATCAATGATATTGATGAAGGTATAACAGGCTTAATGTCCAAGTTTGCAGACAGTACAGAGGTTGGCAGAGTTGTTAATAACAGTAATGACAGTATGCTGCTGCAACAGGATCTGGAAAAGTTGGGTAGATGGGCTGAGAAGTGGCAAATGAAGTTTAACATTGACAAATGCAAAATACTGCATATGGGTAGCAGTAACCCCAGAGAAATGTACCAACTGGGTGCTGTTACACTCAGAATAGTATAGAGGAGAATGAAAGAAACCTGGGGGTAATTGTGCCTCTGCACAATCCCTCTGCTCTGGGGGAGGAGAGGGATTAGATCTCAGTGTTATCCAGCAATTCCTAGATCTTCTGAGTCCAGGTGTTCTTCACAGGCAACCAAAATTGAAGCAAATCCTCAGGTCTATCTTACCCCCCCCTCCCCAAGTGGTCTGGAATATGGTGTACTTGGTAGGCTGCAATTGCACTACATCAGGCAATTCAACCTTGAGGTACACCTTAACTTCGGGAAGGGGGGGAAGGAATAAAGCAACAAAATACATTAGTATAGCCCTAAAAAAAAACTCCCAATTTGGCTAAGATTGCCACTATTGCCTAATGTACTGTAGAGGGATAAGCATTTTTGAAAATATTCTATTATAAAATCATAATAATGTGGATGTGGAGTTGATGCTAAGGTAGTGACGAAGAATTTTGCAATAAATGCCGTCATCAAGCAGAAATGTTTCTACATTTTATATAACTTCGTCACTACCTTAGCATCAACTCCACATCCACATTATCATGATTTTATAATAGAATATTCTAAAATCTTCATCCTCTGCTTCCTGTCAGGGATCCTTCTGTTGCATGAAGAGGGGAACTTATAAGAACATATTCTGCTGAGTTCTTCATGCAACAAAAGGAGCCCTAACAGGAAGCAGAGGATGAGGCAACTATAAAGATTTCTTTTTGAGCAATCTTTGCAGCAGACTGTTTTGTTTCTCCTCAGTGCTGCTTAGATCTGTCACACTTCAGAAATACTAGGTTAGCAATATCCAAATTGCCATCCATCTCACAAGGTATAGTCTTTCTCTTTTATAAGTAGCTGTGGTGTAGAGATCTCAAGTAGTTTTCTTGGTATCTGAAGTGTTTTATGTGTCTCATCATCCTAAAGGAAGGATCTGGCCTATTGAGTAAGTGGGGTTTTAGGTAGAATTGTTATTGAAACAGTTTTAGTATTATTATGACTTAGTGGATATAAATTCGACAAGTACCACAACAACTAGGTTGGGCAGTGATGTAGAGGAAATGTATTCAGATTGAGAGTGGTCCCTTAATGCACATACAGTGCAGAGAGAGAGAGAGAGAGAGAGAGAGAGAGAGAGAGAGCCATACCCTAGTATGCTGTTTGGGAGTAGCCATATTTCTGATATTTAAACCAACAAATTGGATTTGGAATGATGAGAGAATCTTACATGAGAGGTAGCCTGCTTTAGCTGAGGTTGGGAGCTTATGAGTACTAAATACCAGAATAATATTTCTCACAGGGGCAAGAATACCAACTTTCTTAGTCGTGACTCATTTGTCAATGATGACATTCTTTGAATTTTTCAATATTTCTTCCTTGGGGATATCAAGTAGGAGGCCCCATTCCAAAATAACCCTATTAGAGGTGTAAAAGTTCTGTATGGAGTTACCAAAATCTTCAAAAGACCTCCAAGACTACAAAAAGTCATTTTTTCAAAAGTTACCTAAAATGATTAGGACTAGATGTTTCTACAAGGATCCATGGAGTAATCTAACCATTTTAAGAATGGCTGCCACTACCCCCTATGCTATTCTCAACAAGAAATGTGGATAGGCTACTAAGATGTTTAACTGCTAGTGAACATATTATTAAAAAAAAGAGGCCTGTCTGATGCAGAATCATTTTTTCTGGTGATTCTACATTGGACTTGCCTCTTTTCTTAATGTAGATTCATATTTTCTGATTCTCTTTGCTTGAGATGAATTATATTCAAGATTTGAGCTGTGCTCTATTATAGCAGAGGTTAAATGATCCATTATTACTCCTTTTTTTTTCCTGAGTGTAGAATTTATACTCAGGTTACCAACACTACCAAGTGGAGGCAAGAGTAGTGCCACCTGTGACCAAGTGAGTTTCTGCTACCTGCTCCCTTTGCAATCCTGTGCAAGAGAGAAGCAAGTAGCAATACTGTGCAAGCAGGAAGCAGGCAGCAATACAATGCAAGTGGAATGCAACACTTTTAAGCAATCAGCATATATACTGCAAGTTCAGCTTCTAAAAAAAGAACAAAAGGGAGCTAGCACTTACAATAGAATAACACATTAGTTCATGCACCACAAAGGCCAGAGTTTGAACTCAAGAATGCAGTAAAGCAACAACTTCATAGAATTATTATTATTATTTTTGAGCAAGCAAGCTTATATAGCATCAGCCAAAAAAAAAAAAAAAAAAAAAAAAAACTACCCAAACGACCCAAAACCACAACACTAGATAGGAGTTTGTGCCAACAATCAAACACCCTCTGGCTGAAAGCAGATTTTTTATGCCCCCTGGTGTTTATAATCAGAGCAAGTGAAGGATTGCATCAGCATCAAACACACTCAATCCATTCAAAGCCCTACACACCTCAATCAGATTTACTCATAGGTACCTGATCTCCAGACCCTACAATTTGCCAAACTGAAGCCTCTCCTAGTAAGAACACTCATTTGCTTCCCTCATCTCAGAGGGGAGCACCACTTCTCAACACATCTGCCTAATTTGTCTAAATCACATTGCAGTAAAATAGCCTGATTACTGTGTTTAACCTGCCAATCTTCGTATCACTGTAAACTTAGACATTAAGCCTGATATGCCATCAATATCATAAATAAATGCAGAAAACAATAATGGACTCAGCACTGAACAATGGAGGAATCTGCTAAATTAGTCCAAGAAGACCAGTGCCCATTGATAACCATACGCTGAATTTTCCCACTCAACCATCCCTTTATCCATAGCAGTAATTTGTCCCTAATACTATACTGCTCCAATTTATACAGCATTCTTTCGCATGGAACTATATCAAAAGCTTTCCTGAAATACAAGTACATGAAATTAATTATTTTTTGCATCCACTTCATTTGTTACTACATCATAGTATCCAATAAGACTGGTCAGACAAGATTACCCCTTAACAAATCCATGCTGTGACTGTAGTATAATTTCATTTCTGTCTAAATGATCCTGCATTACCTCTTTAATCAGTGACTCCATTATTTTCCCTGCAACACAGTTAAGCTAACAGTGTCTGCAATTACTTATGTCACCTTTTGATCCCCCTTTGTGAATTAGGGATATATTTGCATTTCTCCAATCCATAAGAGTATCCCCATGAAACCAAAGTTGCTCTGATAATTATGGCTAAGGTTTTTCTTACCTCATTTGTTGCCTCCCTTAATACAATTGGATAGATCCCATCCATTCCAGATGCCTTTTTTTGCATTTAGCTTCAAAAATTTTCCCTCCACTTTCCTCTTAATTATCAGAAAATTATTTGGCTCCCAAACAGAATTTACTCACCTCTGGCATCCCCATCCCTAAAAAATTCCTCATATGTGAAATTATAAATTATATGCAAAATACTGATTCAGTATGTCAGAAACCTGAGCACAATCAACAGTTAAACCACCAACATTAAGTGGACCAATGTGATTCAACCTCCTTTCTTCTACTGTTAATTTAAGTAAAGAAGTCTGTGCTACTTTTCTTTGCCAGTGACTTCTCATAAGCTGCCTTGGTTTGTCTAACTACCTTTGTGACTTGACTGCATACTGGTTTTATCTACTATAATTATCTCTATCACTTGATAATTTATATCATGCCATGCATTTTTCTTCACTGCCATAATTGTTGTTGTTCTTATTTGGTTTTTAGGAGCATTAGCAGCTAAGACCATATTGCTCCGGGGATATGCTGTGGTCATTCCCTGACCTTTCCACATCCTCCGTATTTGGTGGTCATGGCTCGAACCCCAGTCTAATCAAGAAGCATGTGCTACGCACTGCTGCTCCTGCCCATCTGGATATGGAGGCGCCTCACTGCCATAAGCCTCATCAGTTCATCTGACATCCACTTTAAACTGTACCTCTTAGTTGGTCTAAAAAGCCTAGTAGCTTCTATGATAACATCCATAAATGCTTGTCATATAGAATTTGCTAATGGTAACTTTTTTTCAGTTTGATCCCACTATATAGAATTTAAAAACTGAGACCACTGTCTGTAGTAACCATTATGAAAGCAAAACCCCTTTCACTTGTCTTTGACAATAATGAACACTAACAGAGAGCTAAATGATTTTGTAATTAATGACAGCAAAGTGGAGGAGAAATTATTAAAGTTAAACATAAGAAAGGTGCCTGAGGTAGATGAGTTCTATCCAATTATATTAAAGGAGGCAGCAAATGAAGCACGCAAACCCTTAGCCATAATTATGAGAGCATCCTCGAGTTCAGGGCAGGTCGCCACAGACTGGAGATGTGCAAATGTATCTGCAATTCCCAAATGGAGATCAAAGAGTGACACAAGTAATTACAGACCTGTTAGTTTAACTTCTGTTCTGGAAAAAATATTGGAGTCACTGGTTAAAGAAGCACTGCAGGATCATCTTTACAAGAAACTGCAGTTATAATTCAGACACAGCATGGGTTTGTTAAGGGGAAATCTTGTCTGACAAATTTGATTGGATACTATGATGTGGTCACAAAGGAAATGGATGCAAAAAATAATTTTGATGTCATATACTTGGATTTCAAGAAATCTTTTGACACTGTTGCACATGGAAGACTGCTGTACAAATTGGAGAAGTGTGGTAAGTTGCTGCTATAAATAAAGGGATGGTTGAGTGGAATAAAACAGAGTGGTAATCAATGGATAGTGCTCTTCAGGGGCTAATGTTGTTAGTGAAGCCCATTGTTGTTTTCTGTATTTATCAATGATATTGATGAAGGTATATCAGGCTTCATGTCCAAGTTTGCTGACAATATGAAGGTTGGCAGGGTTGTTAATGACAGTATGCAACTGCAACAGGATCTAGAAAAGTTGGGCAGATGGGCTGAGAGGTGGCAACTGAAATTTAACATTGACAAATGCAAAGTACTGCATATGGGTAGCAGTAATCCCAGAGTGGTATACCAACTGTGTGGTACAACACTCAAGGTTTGTTTGTTATTTGGAGCATTAGCAACTAAGGCCATATTGCTTCGGGATATGCGGTGGTCATTCGCTGACCTTTCCGTATTCTCCGTATTTGGTGGTGATGGGCTCGAACGCCGGTCTAATCAAGAAGTGTGTGCTACGCACTGCTGCTCCTTCCCACCCGGCTACGGAGGCGCCTACAACACTCAAGGAAGTGGAGAATGAAAAAGACCTGGAGGTAATTGTGCAGTCAGATAGGAAGTTTTCTGAGCAGTGCAGACAGATTGCCAGAACAGCTCACGAGGTCTTGTCAATGATACACATGAATTTTCCTAGCAGTGATAAAGAGGTGATTATTCCTTTGTATAAGACAATAGTCAGGCCACGCCTTAAGTGCCACATACAGGTCTGGAGGCCTTAGTTTAGGACGGAGGTAGAGCTGCTGGAAAAAGTACAGAGAAAGGCATTGAGATTTGTAAGGGGAACAAAGGGTTGCTCTTACCAAGAATGGCTTAAGTTCTGCAAATTGCTGCATCTGGAGACCAGGCACCAGCAGTGTGATCTGATTGAGGTGTATAATGCCTGGAATGGTTTGAGGAAGCTCAATGCTGATGGAATTCTTCCTCTTACTCAGATTGCACACCTGAGGGGGGAGCATAAATTCGAATTGAGGAAAGACAGTTGTAGAATAGATGGATGGAAATGCCTTTGGGCAGTGAGTGGTTGATTGCTGGAACAAACTTCCATCTGTCATTGTGGAAGTTGATAGCTTAAATAAATTCAAGGAAGAACTGGACAAACTTTGGAGTGAATGGATGGGTAAAATGGCAAGTTTTTTTTTTTTTTTTGCTATTATGCTGTATAAGCCTGCTTTCTGGCATCATGTCTCTCTACTAATGGTAATTACATCTTTAAGTAAATCCTACATGAATACATTGTGATCACTGTTGCCTAGTGGATCTTTATCTGTAGATTCTTAATGCAAAAAGGGAAGTCACCACTGATAATCAGATAAAGAGCATTGCTTTCTCTTGTCTTGTTGTTCTGAAAACTAGTTGCACCAGTCAAACACTCCTATATGATATATACATCACTTCAATATACAGTGCACATAAGCTGCATAAAATTTCATTCTCTTTTACCATTAATTTGCTAATATAATGCTGTTCCAAACCAGGAGTGACTGGGTGTGAATTCACCTGTACTACATCTGCAGAACAGAAGCTGATAACATGATAAGAAGTGAGAACAACATAGGGATGACTTTCTATGAAAACAATTTTGTTATACTCTTGGCTTCTTATTAAAAATTAAATTCATATCAACTTTATACAACCCAGTAGGTTTTTTCCTTAATTATAAACCTAAACACAAATGGATGCTGGAATCTATAGTATTCCAACTGTTTAATAGGTAGAAAATACAGAAGAAACTTGAAGATATTTGTTTCATGAAAATTAAAATCTGTAGATTGAAATTTTCAGGAAATAAATAAGGAGGAAAATTGTTCTAAAAAAAACAGAAATGTTAAATAAAGAAGAAAATTTAGTAACGGATGGGCCTGGTGTACTGGGGTCCATGGTTTTTTAATAACATACACGTATAAGTTATAAATCCAGTTTAATGTAAGAATATAAATATATACTAACAGTAGCTACTGTTAGTATATATTTGTATTCTTACATTAAACTGGATTTATAACTTATACGTGTATGTTATTAAAGAAAATTTAGTCTTATGAGTCTACAATTTAACTATGAATGAACAAACACTGAGTTGTTGACACATGTCTTCAGGCTGGTTTTAAAGAACAAAGTTGAATTTACACATGATAATTCAGATGAACAGTCTCAGACATATCCAAGCAAAGAACATCATGAAAAGCTGTGATAGGCAACAGAGTGAATCTGTAACAAAGGTTATTTTTTTTTTGTTTTTTTTTTGTTTTTGGTTTTTAGGAGCATTAGCAACTAAGGCCATATTGCTCCGGGAATATGCGGTGGTCATTCCCTTGACCTTTCCGCATCCTCCGTATTTGGTGGTGACGGGCTCGAACCCCGGTCTAATCAAGAAGCGTGTGCTACGCACTGCTGCTCCTTCCCACCTGGCTACGGAGACGCCCACAAAGGTTATTATTTGTATAATCTTAATGCATTATTTGAAACAATATTTATAATTCTACTAATTATAACAAATAACACATTAAGATTTTGGACAGGGTTTCAAACTTTTATCTCCACTGGGCACACAACATATTCTGCAGGTCTGAAAACCCTAAAAACATAAAATTTAAATTTTAAGATGCATAAAGAAAACACTAATAGTGGAAAGTGAACTGTATAAAGGATCATAAAAGACTCTATAGATCATGAAAGACTTCTGCACAAATTACAGCAGTATTGCATTAGGGGCAAGTTTCAGCTATGGATAAAGTGGGAGTGGGGGTTGAGTGGGAGAAGACAGAGTTTTGTTCTGACTGACACATTTAAGGTTCATCTTTGACTGAGATGTTTAAGGCTTTGATGACGCTGATGGCATCCTTACTCTTGCTGAGACAACACACATAAGGAGAAATATAAATCGACAAAAGGTGGTTGTAGGACAAATGTGCAAAAATTTCCTTTCAGTTAGCAGATAGTTTACTGTTTGAGAGAGTGGTTATCAATGGGCACTACTCTTCTTTGACTACCCTGTGTACGGTATCACACAGTTGTTATGTTATTCTTGAATTACCACTATCATATGCAGTACGTACCTTACATTTGTCAATGTTAAACTTCAACTGCCACTTCTCAACCCACCTGCTTAATTTTTCTAGCTCCTGTTACAGCAGTTTACATTTACTATCATTAACCAGCCTGACAACCTTTCCTATCATCTTCAAACTGAGATATGCCTTCATGAGATGAGGCCTGATATGCCTTCATCAATATCATTAATAAATATAAAATAACAAGAGCTCCAGCAAATGATCCCTTGTTGACTCTCATTATAACATTAGTGCAAAAGTAGTAGTGCCCATTGATAACCCCAAAGTGGAAAATAAAAGTCCTGGGAGTAATTGAGCAGTCAGGCATGAAGTTCTCTGAGCAGTGCAGATAAGCTATTAGAACAGTTCATGGGGTTTTTTCAATGGTATATAGGAATTTTGCCAGCAGGGATAAGGAGGTAATTATTCCATTGCATAAGGTGATGGTTAGGCTATACACACACACACACACACACAGACTAAGGCATACAGGTCAGGAAGCCTCATTTTAGGAAGGATGTGGGTTGAAACATGGATGATGTCTGTTGAAACAGATGCAAAGAAGAATAATGAGATTAGTAAAGGGAACAGAAGGGTACTTTTACCAAGAGAGAATTCAATTCTGCAAATTGCAGCATCTGGAAACTAGGAACCTGTGAGGAGAACTGACTAAGATGTTTAAGGCTGTGATGACGCTGATGGCATCCTTACTCTTGCTGATGCAACACACATAAGAAGAAATATAAATTGAAGATGGGTAGTTGTAGGACAAATGTGCAAAAATTTCCTTTCAGCTGGAAGATAGTTGACTGTTTGAGAAAACTTGTCTTGTGTGTTATGGAAGTAGGTAGTTTGAATACATTTAAGGAAAAATTAGACACTATCAGAGGGGATGGTGTGGGAGGTGTTTTTATTTTTGACTGATGTATAAACTTGTTTCCTCAGCATTTGCTGCTACGAATACTATGAACCATTTGTGTATACTCCCAGTGTTGCTAAATTGAGTGTATGAGATCTCGCCTCAAACCACGGAATGTATCAACACATCCCTGTTTGGGATACCTCAGACTCCTTGGAATATTTTTTCAGCAGTGTTGGAAACATATTCCAAGTGCTGGAGGATACACATTTTTAACAAGATTCAAGATGTAGGCTTACACAAGCAAAAATTGAAGATATTCTCTGGAATTTGAATCTGGACCTTGATGAAACTGCATCAAATATTACATGGACATTGCTGCAAAATAAGAAGTGATAATGAGTTTTTTTACAAAATTTTGATTTTATTTTTAGTAATAATCCTATAAAGTCAAAATTGAAAAAAAAAAATATTTAAAAGTGATTATATTTTAAATTTTTTATAAATTTCCTAATTCCTTGTGGGGGGGGGGGTAATCACTCCAGCTGGCATACATATTGCCTGGAAACTCACTTGCAAAAGAGTTAAAGACCTGGTAGGTAGAAGTATGGAGGGACAGAAAAGACCAGAAGGCTTGATTACCATTTGCCAATTTACCTCAAGTTTCCTACTCCTGGGCTTTTCGAAAAAAGTGTGAGTTATGAATCACTTGTTTACAACTGTTGTAAGCCTCACTGTAGGCAAAAAATTAAGCTTGAGATTAAGAAATTCAAGGTGCCATTCAAAAAAAAAAAAAAAATGCAATTCTTAAAAACAAAACAAGAAAAAAAAAAAAAATATATATATATATATATGAAAAACTACTCACTTCCAAAAACACGCCCTGATCGATGAGGTGATGGTGATCTGCTTGATGGGCTTACTCCAGCTTGATTTGTTTCTAATTCTATAATAGCAGGACCAAGATTAATTTTCTTGTTGTGTGCATCATGAGAAGGTATAATAACAGGTGAATGTTCTTTAAACCCATTAACAGTTGAAGATATCAGAGATTTTTCTGGTTTTGGTGTCAAATTGCTTCCATCAAGCTTTGAAATAACAGGCTAAGAGAAAAGAAAAAATAACTTTGAAGTAAAATTTACTTATTTTTTCTTATGTGTGGTGCTCCAATTTCAGAAACTGTGTTAGAATCATAACCATCATCATAAAGAATGCCAGGTGAAAAGATGTGCTGAACCATCTTTTCTAAATTTGTTCATATCACCCTGCAATTATGTTATATCTCATGTGTTTAAACGATTATATATTAAGAGGTACTTTTCATAATGGCACCATAGTTACTGAGGCAAGACACTTCACTGTACTGAAATTAATTTAAGACTTACTTTAGAGTTATAACAACTTTTAATAATTGATAGCCATAAAGTTTTAGGCAATTTTTCTTGCCCTCCTTTAGTTGCCGTATTAATTAGCCCACTCAGTAAGTTTTCCAATGGTGGCACTTGGAAGAAATTTGGTCTGCATACCAAGTTTCTTTGGGAAATTTGGAAAATTTGTAAATATGAAAACTTTGTACATAAATGCATTTAAATATTAATTTGTTCATATCTGACTTCAAAAAATTAAACCAGAATTTAAAAAAAAAAAATTGATGTTATTTTATTTATTTATTTATTGATGCAATATTATCTTCTACTTCTATTTATGTAACACTTGATTCAATTTCATCAACTTCTGAAGCACAAATTGGATAATGGCTAACAGCCATGGGCACTGGTTCTTCAGATTTCCAAAACTATTTATTTACTGCTATCTATTATTAGTTATAAACATGGATAAGAGATGGCAGCAGGTACTGGAAATTTTTCAAGATATACTTGTACAAAAATACATTATCTGAAACAACCTTGTAATATGTATAAATATATATACCACCCATGAAAAACATGTATACACACACGTGCGCACAAGCACACACACATCAAAGGGTGAATAAAATATTTACATAATAGAGATGAACCAGGCAACTGCATAGAGCACCCACACTCCATCCATACAGTCAAGCCAAGCAACTGCCTAGGGCACCTATTCATATAGACAAGCCAGGCAATTATCTAGGGCACCCTGTCCATATTGGTGAATTAGGCAGTCTTTTTAATTCTAATCCTTTTCAGGGGGATAAAAATGAAATCAATTCCATAATTCACCTAAGGCACCAGACGTTCATATCTAGTTTAGTGCTATCCCCGGATATAACCCTAGGTCCAATTTGAGACATCATGTACCCCTTGTGGTCAGTGTGAGATGTCACATAACCACTTCGGTTTCTGTGTTGTTGTTGTATTTGGGTTTTTTTGGCACAAGGGCCTCTTGGGCCATATTGTGCCTGTTCATGATTTGCTTGTCGCTATGATCACAGTTTATTATACAGATTTATGTGTTTCAAATAATTAAACAGTTCCTCGAAATTTGCTTCATTGCCAAGAATATGAAATAAGGTTAAGGGTTCCTGTAAGTTGGATAGGGAGCTCAAGCTTGATTTTCTGACTGTTGAATATTGGGGACATTCTATGAGAATGTGTTTTATTGTTAGTTGCGACTGACAAAAGAAACACTAAGGAGGATTCTCTCCCATAAGCAAATACAGGTGATTTGGATGCAAATGACCAATGCGGAGCCTTGCTAGAATCACTTCTTGTCGCCTGCTTCTCCTGAAACTAGATGTCCACAGTTGTGGCTCTTTTTTTATCTGCAGCAGTTTATTATTGATTTGAGTTTCCAAGATGAGACCATTGTTTCCTGCATGTTGTTTTAAAGATAGATTTGTAATCGGTGTAGGGAACTTTTAGTTGTCTGGAAGATTCAGAATCAGGATGTTTAGCAGCGTCATCTGCATGTTCATTACCTGGGATGACGACATGACCAGGGATCCAGCAGAAGGTAACCTTCTGATTGACTGTTTGATAGTAAAATAACTTAGATTGGATCTCTTTAAGAATGGAGTGAGAGGGAGAAAATGTAGATTGAATGGCAGTGATTGCGCTTAAGGAATCTGTATATATTAAAGATCCCTTGATATGGTAGTGGTTTATATTATCTAGAGCCAGTTTTATTGCAAATAATTTTGCAGTATAGATACTGCATTCAACAGAAAGAGAGACAGCTACTGAGAAGGTGGAAGAAACTGCTGCAGCACCTACTGCTGTATCTGTCTTGGAGCCATCAGTATAGATTTGTACTTTTTCTGAGTTTTCCAAGGAATGAAATTTACGAGCTATTGAAAATTTGTATTAACCAAGGAGTTCTTCCCCTATCTTAAAAATAAATTGTCACAGAGAGGTATGAATTCAGTCCAGGGAGGTTCAGGAGTACCAAGGTCTTGGAAAACATTCTGAAAATTAATGTTCCAACTGATCATGAGCTCTTATAGTCAAAGCCCTGCGAGGGGGGCAATTTTCATCAGGTTTATTATGATATAGCATGGTGTATTGAGGGTCAAACAAGTGCTGCCAGCTAGGATGTGATGGAATACTCTTAATCTTTAGTGCATAGTTACACAATAAGGATTTTCTCCTTAGATGCAGTGGAGGTTCATTTGACTCAATATACAGGCTGTGGACTGGAAATGTTCTGAAGGCTCCCACAGCTATCCTAAGGGCACTATGCTGTATGGTGTTCAGAAGTAATAGCAAACTTTTCCTAATGGAGTCATAGACAGGTGACCCATAATCTAGGCGTGATCTTATTAAAGCTCTATAGAGATGAAGGAGAGAGCTTCTGTCAGCACCCCAGGACATAGCAGAGACAGCTCTTAGGATGTTCAGTTTTTTAAGACATATAGTTCGAAGGTAAGATATATGGGAAGCAAAGTTAAGTTTTGTATCGAAAAATAATCCCAACAGACGAAAATTGTTGGTGATAGGAATCAGGCTGTTTTTGAAAAATATTTCTGGATCCGGATGTAGTTTGCGTTTTTTTATCAAAAATGAATTGCAGTTGATTTTTTTTCTTTTAAAGAATAACCAATCCGTAGTGTCCATGATTCTATTTTAGATATGGAAATTTGAAGTTGTCTTTCAATGGTGTTCATAGTTTGGGATTGACAAGAAATAATAAGGTCATCAGCAAACATGTACAATTCTACTGTATTTAGTACTTTCCGTGACATATTTGTAATTTTTACTGCAAATAATATTGGACTGAGAATGGACCCCTGCGGTACACCCTCCTCTTGTTCAAATGATTTGGATAAATTGTTCATATACCTTACCTGAAACGTTCTGTTGTGTAGAAAGTTTTGAATAAATTGAGGCAAATGACTTCTCAAGCTGAAAGAATGGAGATCTTTAAGTAAGCCATATCGCCAGGTAGTATCGAAGGGCTTTCTCAATATCGAGATTAATCATGACTAGATGTTCTCTCCTTATGAAGGCATTACGAATGTTTGCCTCTGCTTTTTTCATCACATTTAGCATTGACCAGTTCTTTCGAAATCCATACTGGGTGCTGTTTAGTAAGTTGTTTGCTTCCAGGAACCACGTTAGCCACCTGTGAACCATTTTTTCCAAGACTTTTCCTAAACAACTAGTCGGTGAAATCGGCCTGCAGTTATGGGGAAAAAGGTATGATCCTTTCCTGGCTTCGGGAAGGCTAGAACAATTGAGTGATGCCAGGAGAGTGGGTAGGTATTTTCTAAGAAAATACGGTTGTAATATTTTAACAATGTTCTTTTTTGCCCTGTTGTCAAGTTGTTTTAACATTATATAATAGACCCCCATCTGGCCCAGCAGCACTACTGGTTGTTTTACTGAGTGCCCCTAAAAATTCTGTTAATGTGAATGGCTGGTTGTATGGCTGTGAAACTGCCGTAGAAAAATTTATCTTATGCTGTTCTGCAGGTTTTTTAATTCGTTGAAAGGTTGGGTTATAGGTGGATATTGCTGATATGCTGGCAAATGATTCCGATAAGGCATTTGCTATTTCTCACGGTGATGACAACTCTTTCCCGTTCCAATTTAGTATTGTAGATGAGGACTGAACATATTTGCCATTGAGCATTTGAATTTTCCTCCAGATGATTCTGCTGTCCGTGTCTTTATTTATACTTGAGGAAAAGCTAATCCAGACATCTTTCTTTGCTTTTCTTCTTATTTGGCAAAACTTTTCTTCCAGTCTTTTGAAGTTAATTAGGTTACTAATTGTGGGGAATTTACGAAATAAATTCCAAGATTATTTTTTTCCTGTTTGGCATGCGTACAATCTTGGTTCCACTAGTAGTTACTGTGTTTCCGTTTCCCCGGAAAAGATTTTGATATTGCAATGGTAGCAGCTAGTAATATTTGACTAGTAATGTGTTCTGTGACATTTTCTATGGTGTGAGATTGTATTATTTTATCATCTAACTGAACATGAGAGGCATATTCACTCCAGTGTGCCCTATGGAATTTCCAAATGGAGCGACGTAGTGAAGTGGAGTTTCCTCATGTTTGGAGTTTGCAGAGTATTGGCAGGTGATCACTGTTCAGTGGGTTTTCAAGAACAGACCACTCCATAATAGTATATATGGAGGGAGAACAGATTGAGAGATCTATTGCACTCATGGAAAATGAATGTAGGTTGGCTCGCCAGTGTTTAAAAGGATGAGTTGATAAGCATCAAGAAAGGATTCTATTAGTTTACCTCTCTTGTCAATTGTTGGAGATCCCCACAGCGAATGATGTGCATTGAAGTCTCTGAGCAAGCAGAACGGAGATGGTAGCTGGTCTATTAGATTTTCTAGGAGATTTTCTGAAGAGAATGAGAAATTAGGAGGGATATATATTGACGCTATTGTAAGAGTGATACCAATTGCAATAGGCACTGCCACTGCTTCGAAAGTAGTCTGAAGAGCAATATGTTTCGATGGAACGTTGTTTCTCACAAGAATTGCCACTCCTCCACGGGTTGGCGAGTCTATACTCCTATTTCATCTGAAGATGGTATAATTTCTAATGGTGGGAAATAGTCGTGCATTTAAGGTTTCCTGTAGGGATATGCCTACTAGATCATACCGGTCAATGAGATCATGTAAATCATGTTTTGTATTGTGAAAGCTTCTACAATTCCATTGGAAGAATCTTTCCATTAAGTGGTTTTGTTGTTTATTTTTGTTTCTGACTGCTTTTCAGTTGAAATTTGCTTGCATTGATCCAATTTCGCTTTCTCTTTCTCTGGAAAGGACATGTGATGTCCATCTCATCGGTTGCATGAAGTTCTAATATACCATCATCTGATTCGTTGCATTGGTCAACATCCATTCTCATTGAAATTGGTGGGTTCAGTACCTTAGTTTCTGCCACTTTTGGTTTTGCTGTTTGAGGCAAGTTGGCTGGAATGGTAATTGGGGTGTTACTGGCTTGTTCAGCTTTTTGTTGTGAAGGACACTGTTTGGAAGCAGAGAGCAAGGAACATGCCTAATCAGCGATGGATATATTTGGAGGAACTGTAACATCTGTTTGGATACCTACTACTGAAATTGTTTAGCAGCAGTGGCATATGTACACTTTGGTTCTGTTTTGAGTATTTGTCTTATCGCCTCTGTGTATGTGACTTTATATTTTTGAATTTTTTTCCCTTGTTTCCATAATTCGCATATTTTGGAAAAAGCCGGGTGATTACCTTTACAGTTTGGGAAATGAGAAGTAGCAGTGCATTCAGATTGGTTTTGATCCTTTGATCCAGAATTAGGGCATACTGCCTCACCTCTATATGCAGTTTGGGAGTGTCCATATATTTGGCACTTATAGCACCTGATTGGATTCGGGATGTAAGGATGGACACGGCAATGAAGATAGCCTGCTCTAACAGATGTTGGTAGGATAGGAGAGCTAAAAGTGAGGATTACACTCCTTGTGGGAACAAGAGTACCATCTTTCAGAGTCAGGATTCCCCTTGCTTGGATTACGTTTTGTTCACGAAGCTCTTGGACTATTTCCTCCTCTGATGCATTTAATAAGTCCCATTCTGCAATTACTCCCTTCGAGGAGTTTAGTGTGGCATGGGGAGTAACCTTTATTGGTTGTTCACCAAAGCTAGTCAGCTTTAATAACTTTGCAGAATGTTGAGATTTAATGGTCTCTACCAGAATCCCCACACTGAAGTCGCCTTACCTTTTTCGGTGAACCTGCAACAGACTCAATACATTTCTGAATAAAGAATGGTGATAACTTACTCAGAGACTGGTCTGAGAGAGAGAGAGAGAGAGAGAGAGAGAGAGAGAGAGAGAGAGAGAGAGAGAGAGAGAGAGAGAGAGAGTGGAGAATGAGGAATGATGGTATCTCCTCTTGAGAGGTTGTTCTCAGTCTCTTGGGTTGAGAGAAGTCATTTTCATTGTCATTTTTGTCTAGTCTTGAGCTCAATGACTCTAAAGGTGGATACATATTATTATCCATCTTTGCTCCTTTCAGCCCTGGGAGAGTGGATTTCTTCTACCAGGTTACCGGCCCTGCCACAGGGAAGCAGAAGCAGTGCTGCTAGAGTGACCAAGCGGTATAAAAGTTAGTCCGTTAATTTAAAGGAAAAAAGAAAAAAGGTGTTTTTCCTTTCTGAAACTTGCTAAAGATTTGTAAGACTAAGTTGCCTATTAATTAATGGAAAGTAAGAAAACTTTTATAACTGAAACAGAACTATATCTGAGAGAAAAATCACTCAGAAAATCGCTTTATCACTATAACGCTTGGCACCCGGGGCCTCGGTTTCTGTGTCTCACCACTTTAGTGCCAGGCACAGAACAGAAAAAACGTATTGGTAAATCAAAATATTCTGGCAGCAAGTTATGAAGTAAACAGACTAAACAGCAATGTAACTGCTAGCTGGTTTCTAACAGTCACACCAATGAGTCAAAGCACTGGTACTTTGAGTCACTGCATAGGTGCCAGCATACATGCTAGACCTTCAATGCCAATGATATTTGTGATATAAATAAATTTGCTTAGCTGCTACTTGCAGCAGCTAAGATAATTCACTGATATTTTATTTTATATAACTGTTAAATATATATTTACTGTTGTCATTTTTCATGTACCCCTCTCCCTAAGGGTCCATAAATCCCAAATTGGAAACTGCTGCTCTAAGAAACAGTGGTTTGTCTATGTTTTCTGGAATAACTGGAAATAACTATGCTATCATGTTTAGAAGTATAGGTAATTTCATTGATTTAATCATATAAAATATGTCATTAATTAATAAAGTCACTAAAGAAGAGAAAGGAAAATTTTATTGAAATGGATTATCATTATTAATTATTAAAAATTATTATAATTGTAAAGTAAATAATAAATTAACCAATTTCAAAGCAGCAAAATTTCATGCCTGACTTGCTAATGAATGCCTGCATTACTAACATGTTGTTTAGAGAGCATATCAGTTATGCAACTTTGTATTGCACTAATTTGTATAATACTCTAAGGAAAAAAATATTAACTTATAAATAGTGGACATAGTGTTATTGTTATGCGGTTCCCATGGTTTCCCCACAAATCCGTGTTAAGTACTCTGTTAACATTGCAAAGCCAGTCAGTGTGGGTTGTGTGAGTAGTGTGTTGTTTGACTGGCCTCTTTGTTACTGGGAGGGGCAATCACAAGGAAGAAGCCTCCCAGCATCCGCCCACTGGCACAAGGAGCCAGACCAGGGAGTTAAAACACATATGATGAGCCATCCACACTCCTGCAGGAGCGAGAGTGGGGAGGGCCAAGGAAAGAGCAGAGAAGAGACAGGAAAGTGGAAGAAGTGGGGTAGGACAGAGTGTAGGCATCCCCCCAGGCGAGGAGCAGCAGGAAAAGTGCTAGGTGCAGTTGTGGGAGTCCTGGAAAAGGACTGTGGGTAGGGAGAAGAGAACAGGTAAAGTTCAAATTAAAGAGTCCGGGATCGTCACAATGGAGAATCACAGAGTGGCGTTGACAGAGCTGGCCGCAATTTGCAGTTTCATGTCTGGAAGTTTCCGGTGCTGGGTATCAGTTGCTGTCTAGAGGAGGTTATCCAGGAGTAGTGTTAGGGAGTTGCAGGTGATGCCAGCGACGATGAATGACCCTTTGGCATAACTGGTCAGTGCACGGACAGCAACGTTAGATTCCAATAACCTGGCCAGAGTGATGTAGTGTGGCGGTCTATAAGTAGTTGCGTTCTTAGGTCTAAGTATACATTGCATAAGTGCATCACGTGGTCCCAGTCTTCAGGTTCTCCGCAGGTACAGAGGGCATCCTCGACTAGGCTGAACTCTAGAAGGCATCTCTTGAAGGACCATGACCAGTTAATAGGAAGTAAGCATAGACATCAGGGAAGAACAAGTGGAATGTTGTTTGTTGATGTAGGTTATATCAGGAAGGAAAAGTTTAGTAGTTGCACCAGTTGTGGAGTTATTCCAGCGGGTTTGCCATAGGTTTATCAATTCTAGTCACACAAGTTTATGTTCCTGTTTGATATCAGTATCGGTACAGGTTTGAATAGCGAGAAATTATTCTTCTTAATAGCTTCCTTATTCTTCTTAATAGCATAAGAGAGTCCGATAAAAGTGACGTGGAGGTCCAAGGGGAGACAGCCTGTTAGTATCTGTAGGGCGGCAGTTGATATCGTTCTACATGTGAGGGTAATTTGTAGTACCATAAGTTGCTGAATTTGCTGAATTTGACGTGCATGCGCTATAGTCATTCAGTGGTACCATACTGCAGCTCCATATGTCACAATGGTATGAATACTGCTGAATATAGAAGGCATTGAGTTGGTCCTTTAAGACTCCAGTCCTTGTGGGTAAAGCGTGCTAACATGGTGGTGTAATTTTTTTATCTTTTCTTTGATAGCTTGGATATGGGGGATGAAAGTTCTATCGTCCAAAATTACTCCTAGGTACTTCACCAATCGTAGTTTTTCAGTGGGCGGTAATTAAAACATATGGTAGGAAGTCTGGAGAAGTCCGGTTTGCCTTTCAATAGGAGGGTTTTGCTCTTCTTAGTGGAGACAGAGTTTATTTTTCGTGGCCCATATGGACAGAGCAGAGAGAACAATTGCAGCCTGGGTTTTTATGGTGGCATGGGTGGGCCCTCGATGATGATAACCATGTCGTCGGCATAAGAAAGCTTAGTAGTGTGTGGGTGATCCCTCAGGAGCCAGTCATCGAGTATAATATTCCATACAGCTGGCCCCAGGACGGAGCCCTGGGGACAGCCTCGGGTTAGATGTCAGGTGACGCAGTGATATTTTGTTTTGATGCTGACCTTGCGGTTAAAGAAGTAGCTTTTGAGGCAGTGGTAGAAATTCCAGGTACAGTTAGAGACTCTGACCCTCTGAAGAACGCCCGGCCACCACACTGTTCAAAAGCTCCTTTGAAGTCAATGAAGATTTCCAATACATAAGTTGCATCTGACTGTTCTGCCACTTTGAGGGTTTTGGATAGAGCATCAATTGTGGAGCACCCTTGTTTGAATCCAAATTGAAGTGAGGATGCCAAATCATTGGCTTCATATCGCAGTCTCTCAAAAACCTTGCCGAGAATGGGAAGCAGTGCAATCGGGCGGTATGCCTTGGAGGTACCTGTGGGATCCTTAGGTAAGAGCCTCAGGTTAGCATGCTTCCAACATGATGGAAAGTTGCCCTCAACTCAGACAGGTGTTGAAGAGCTGAAGAAGTACCACTGGAACTATGGCCCAGAGACATTGCACAGTCTCGCCTTCAATAAAATCCAGACCAGGAGCCTTACCTTTTTTGATTTTTTTAATTGCTGCATCAACTTCCTCCTCTGTGAATGGTTCCTCCATGATGTCTGGCTGGAAGCTGGAATTTTTTGCTGCAATCTTCCTGTGGATGTCAGTGTCAGAGTTGGTGTTGTCCTGATATATTAGTTCATCCAGAATCCGGTTGATTGTATCTTCCCAGTGTGTAGTCTCAGATGAGTCATCAGAGCGGACAGAGTTTATGACATCTGTGGATCTCAGCTTATTCCTCACGAGTTTGTGGACTAAACCCCACGGATTCTGGTTCCCCTCAGTCTTGACAAGGGAACGGCAGGAACTCTGCTTGGCATGGTAAATTTTGTTAGTATATTCATGGTGGACTGCTTTTAATCGGTCTCTATACCATTCTACAATGTGAGCAGGTTCAGTCCTTCGCTTGCATTGGTACTCTTTGCGAGCATGCTTCAGAGAATTGTGCAGGTTAGTGAGTTCCTGCAACCACCATGGTACAGATCTTGGGTTCCTGGAATATTTTTTCATGGAAGCCTCGGAAGCTTTGAGAAGCAGACTCTGAACAAAGTCTGTTTTCAGCACATTGTTCATTGATTGGTAAGAGTTGGCAGCTGGGTCCTGAAGAATATCTTGAATTACATTGTCAAACCGGTCCCAGTTCGCTGTTTTAGTAGAGAATCTTGCAATATATTGGATAGACACTTGTCTGTATATTGGATACACACTGCTGCTCTTGCCCACCTGGCTACGGAGGCACCAAGGTTATTTAAGCAAAAAAAAAAAAAAAAAAAATCACAGCAAACTATCACATCCTAAACATTTTTCAGCATAAAGTTAACCAAAAGCAACAATAAACAATAAAACTGGCAGTAAAGCTTTCTATTTTTTTTTCTTTATTTTTGCAATAGCTAGCCAATGTCACATTTCTGGTTTAAAATTGAGAAAGTTATAACGTAGCTTACTACAAATTTTCATTACACATTGTATACATAATAACAGATGGGACAGTAATCAAACAGTATGTGTCTGAATGTTGAGAGCCAAGGGTCAATGAATTTTGTGTATTCATGGCCACTTGGGTTATTTAGAAATACCAAAGCAGAAATATGGAAACAAAAAGGAAATGAAGACATATCACTAAAGTAAAGAATAATATCCAGTTTTAGAATGCCTAAAAGTCTATATCTTTATATCTTTTCAGTAAACAATATGTACAGTAGAGTCAATGCATCAGTATTAGTATAATTATTTGCCATATAGTGCGAGAAAGCACTGACCAAAAAAAAGTAGATAAGAAAATACAAATTATGCACTTCCCTCCTCACATAGGTAACTATCCAGTTGACCTTTGAATTTCTTCAAACTGTCAGCATCAACTACCTGTGGAGGCAACTTGTTCCAGTAATCAACAACCTGCAGGCTAAAAGAGAACTTCCCACAATCTCATCTAAAACTCTTCCCCTATAATTCGAATTTATTGCCCCTGGTTATGGAATTCTTTATAACATGAAAATTCTACCTTCATTTGTTTTACTAACCCCTCTCAGAGCCTGATAAAATTCAATCAGGTCCCCTCTAAAGTGACTGGTTACCGAGCTTTACAGCTCACATAATCAGTCTTACCTCATATGGTCACCCTTTTGCTGATCTAACCATCTGAGTTGCCTGTCTTACTCTTTCAAGAAGCTCAATATCTTTTTTCAGATTAAATCTCCATCATTTTGTATCAGTGCTTTGGCACAAATATCGTAGCACGTAATGAGTAGTGCAGAGGAATAGTTGGGTTTTAATTGTAATAAATAAGCAGCTCGAAAAGGGTATGTGTGGTATGGGTGTTTATTGGCGCATTAGCTACTATGGCTATAGTACGCCTATTTGTAGTTATATCAAAAGAACAAAAGCCGAGAATTAGGGTTGAATTTGAAAGTGTCTGCAATTCTGCCCAGACACGATAGGAGGGAGTATATGATGAGAGCCTTGTCGATCAATTCGGCCCTGGAAAGATTGTGCAAGGCTCAAGGGGTAGAATTTTTTTCAGCCTGGACTGTACTTGTTAACAGGAGAGATTGCTTCTACAGGGATGGGATACACTTAAATAGAAAGGGTGCAAGAATATTTGCTGATGCTATCGAGGCAGTGTTAGGTGGGTCGGAAAACTGCTAGCTTGGGGGGAGACAAAGACCAATAGATTGACAGTAGCCACTGGCAGAGGTGAAAGAGATTCTTGCACTGCTTCTATTAGAATGAGCAGAAGCCTGAAAAACAAGATGCATGGTATTTCAGAGACTGCTGGGAGCCATTGCGGTACAAGTAAACATATGGGTTGTGTTAGGGTAGCTAAGAATAGAAACAGGTGCATGTATACTTGCGTGTACACCAATGCTAGAAGTTTAGTAAATAAATTTGATGAATTTGAGGTATTGCTCAAAACATCAAAGGCAGATATTGTTGGGATATCAGAGACGTGGTGTCACACAGATATAAGGGATGCAGAACTGGAATTTGGGGAGTACAACGTCTACAGAAAGGATAGACAGGATAGGAAGGGGGGAGGGGTTATGCTATTAGTTAAGAAACACATAAAAACCAAGGAAGTGAAGCCAGTCGACATCGCCGGACAGTGCAGTGTTGAGTCAGTTTGGTGTGACATAAGCATTGGGAGATCAAAATTGAGAGTAGGAGTGTGCTATAGGCCTAATGACTCTGATGAGTATAATAAGGAACTGTACAGGGAAATAGAGTGGGCTAGTAAATCAGAGAGTCTTATAATGGGAGATTTTAATTTCCCAGATATTGACTGGAATTTGGGGGCTGGTTACTCACACACTAGCAGGGCTTTTGTGGATTTATTGGATGATTGTTTTCTACATCAGCATGTTCAGGAGGCAACTAGAGGGAGTAATACTCTTGATTTGATTATCAGCAGTGATTCTTCATGCATTAAGAATCTGCAGATAAATGAACCACTAGGTGGTAGTGATCACAGTGTGCTGAAGTGGGATTTACTGAAAGAGGTAACTACCATTAGGGGTAAAGGGAAGGGTTATTGCTTCCGTAAAGGCGACTACGATGGACTGAGACAGTATTTAAATTCTATACAGTGGGACCAACTGATGATGTTACCAACAGCAAATTCAAAATGGGAAGCATTCAAAGAACGTATCTTGGAAGCTACTAGGCTTTACATACCAACTAAGAAATATTGTTCAAGGTTTAGGCCAAAATGGATGTCAGATGAACTAATGAGGCATATGGCAGAGAAGAAAAATGCATGGGATACTTACAAATTAACACATGACACAGAAGCCTATGATAGATACAAGTTGATATGCAACCAAGTTACAAAGGAGGTTAGGCAGGCGAAGGCAGATTACGAGAAATCCTTGGCAAGGGATGCAAAGAAAAACAGCAAAGAGTTCTTTACTTATGTAAACTCTAGAAGGAAGGGGATGAATCAGATTGGTCCACTTGATATTGATGGGTCAACTGTTGATGATCCTGCTCAGGTAGCTAACAAACTAAATGAATATTTTGCATCGACATTCACACATGAGGAGTTATTCAGCAAGGGGAATGCCAGAGGTGTATTCAACTCTAGCAGTAAGCTACAGAATCTTGAAATAACTGGGAGTAAAGTGGAGGAGAAACTGTTGAAGATAAACACAAGAAAAGCACCCGGGGTGGATGGGATCTATCCAGTTATATTAAAGGAGGCAGCAAGGGAAGTAAGCAAACCCTTAGCCATAATTATGAGAGCTTCCTTGGACTCAGGGGAGGTACCCATAGACTGGAAATGTGCAAATGTGACCCCAATTCACAAAGGAGGATCAAAGGCTGACACAAGTAACTATAGACCTGTGAGCTTAACTTCTGTTCCAGGAAAATTAATGGAGGCACTGGTTAAAGAAGCACTGCAGGATCATTTAGACAAGACTTCAGTTATAGCTCAGACACAGCATGGTTTTGTTAAGGGGAAGTCTTGCCTGACCAACTTGATTGGATACTATGATGCAGTCACAAAAGAACTGGATGCAGGTAATAACTTTGATATTATATACTTGGATCTTAGAAAGGCTTTTGATACTGTTGCACATGGAAGACTGCTACACAAATTGGAGCAGTGTGACATTGGAGGCAAATTGCTGCTATGGATAAAGGGGTGGTTGAGTGGGAGAAGACAGAGAGTGGTAATCAATGGACACTGCTCATCGTGGACTAATGTTATTAGTGGAGTCCCTCAGGGCTCAGTGTTGGGTCCATTATTGTTTTCTGTATTTATAAATGATATTGATGATGGTATATCAAGCTTAATGTCCAAGTTTGCAGATGATACAAAGGTTGGCAGGGTTGTCAAGGACACTACTGACACTACACTGCTGCAACAGGATCTGGAAAGGTTGAGCAGATGGGCTGAGAGGTGGCAAATGAAGTTTAACATTGACAAATGTAAAGTACTACATATGGGAAACAGCAACCCCAGAGCAACGTATCAACTCTGTGGTACTACACTGACAGTGGTAGAGAATGAAAGGGACTTGGGGGTGATTGTGCAGGCAGATATGAAGTTCTCTGAGCAGTGCAGACGGGCTGCAAGAGTAGCTCATGGAGTATTGTCAATGATATACAGGAATTTTTCCAGCAGGGATAAGGAGGTGATTATTCCATTGTACAAGGCAATGGTCAGGCCACACCTAGAGTACTGTATACAGGTCTGGAGGCCTCATTTCAAGAAGGATGTAGAGCTGCTGGAACGAGTACAGAGAAGGGCAACAAGATTAGTGAATGGAACAAAGGGGTGCTCTTACGAAGAAAGGCTTAAGTTTTGCAAATTACAGTGTCTGGAGACTAGGCACCAGCGAGGTGATCTGATAGAGATGTATAAAGCCTTGAATGGTTTAAGCATGCTCAATGCTGATGGGATTCTTCCTCTAGCTCAGAAAAATCACCTGAGAGGGCATAAATTCAAATTGAGGAAAGACAGATGTAGGATAGATGTGCGGAAATTTGCCTTTAGCCAGCGGGTGGTTGGTTGGTGGAACAGACTTCCATCCCTTGTGGTGGAGGTTGATAGCCTAAATAAGTTTAAGGCTCAGCTGGACAGGTATTTTGAACGAACAGAGGGGTGAAGTGGAAGTGGTTTTTTTTTTTTTTTTTTTTTTTTTGGCTGATGCTGCATAAGCTTGCTTTTTTGCATCAAATGCCTCTACTAATGCTAATGCTAATCAGAAAATAATTAAGAACATAGCAATTCAAATTCATTTTAGTTCTGAAAGCTATTCATAAAAGATTATACACTCTAATTTGTTTCAGAAAGCAAAAAAGTTCCTTAATACTTGCCTCCTCTCCTATGATAAGATGTAGTGTCAACGGTCTTTGAAGATTATCCAGATTTTGAAGTATTGAAGTACGATGTAGTTGATAGTGTGGACAGTCAATCAAAATATGTTAGATGTTCAGAGCAGTGTGAACACTGAGGAGGATCATTGCCAGTGAGTAAATGGAGGTGAGTCAGATGGGTATGCCCTATTCTTATCCGTGCGAGTACCACTTCTTCTCGCCGAACTGTCGTGTATGAGTGCCATAATTTTGGGTCCTGTTTCAATTGAAAAGTTTGTTATTTGTTTCTTTATGCCATAGCTCTGTCCACTGTGCATGGTATGCCGTTTGAATTATGATATTATAATCAGATGCTGTAATAAACACAGAGGTTAAGTCTAAGGTTGATGGATTTTTAGCAGATATATCAGCTAGTTCATTTCTTTTTATGCCTGAATGTGCCGGAATCCAGCAAAACTTCACTAGTTGTTGGCGGTGATCAATTTGCAATAGCAAACTCCTGATTTTCATTAAAATACAGTGATTCATTTGAGAGGGATTCTGCATTGCTTTAATTGAGCTGAGAGAGTCAGTCTAAACTATATATTTTGCAGATGGGTGTAGAGTCAAATTTTCTAGAGCTAATTGTATTGCATACAGTTCTACTGAAAAGTTACTATACTCAGGTGGAAGAGAAGCTGATATGATAGCCGAGGGAAACACTGCTGCTGCTCCAACAGTTGAAGGAGATTTGGAACCATCCGTATATACCGGCAAGAAGTCAGCACAGCTTTGAAGATGGCTAGCATGGAGTTGTTGCACATTCAGGGTCGGTAGGCGATTCTTTCCCCATTGCAGAAAATAAGTATCACAAGTCAGTTGAGGAAAGGGGGGCTCGAAAAGGTTCTAATCACTTGTTGGGCATATATCTTTTTTGTATTTTGCTAAGGAATTTTTACTTTTTAGCAAGGATATAACTAATTTAATATTGCGATTGTTATGGTATAGCGTAACATATATCTCAAACTTGATAGCATAAGGTATAACGTACATCTAGATAGTGTAATACGTATCACTGAATTTAGGTATCTATTAGTTAAGTGTAGTATGGTCAATTAATCAATTAATTTATTGATTTTCATTGTTAATCAATTAAATTGTATTGAAGCAGAAATCATGCCCCAGAGTAGAGCAGCAAAACAATGAGCACAAAGTAGTGGGAGTGCAATGGCTGGGGGAGAACCGAAGGGGGAATTCTCCAATGCATCACAGCCTAAAAATATGTGTAACTTGTGTCCTGGAACAAGACATAATCCAGCTAAAGAGGATGTGTGTGTGTGTGTGTGTGTGTGTGTGTGTGTGTGTGTGTGTGTGTGTGTGTGTGTGTGTGTGTGTGTGTGTGTGTGTGTGCGCGTGCGCGCTAATTTCATAGAGTGTGAAGATATTAGGTACTGATTTAGCAGTCTGATGGGCATCTATGAGAGTTTTGAAGAGTAAGGCAGATGCCTCTGAAGGAATTAAAATGAGGGAACCCATCAAGCTCTCAGCTGTCCAACTCAATGCCAGAGCTCACTCTTGTGCATCGGACTAAACAGTAGCAATCTTCAAGGTAGAATGTGCTGGTCCCACAGGAACTAGTTATTGTCAGTGACTCTATTGTCACAGAAATGGAAAATATGTTGTGCAAGAAGGATAGATGGAATAGGACTAGGATATTCCTGCCAGAGGGCAAAAGTAAATGAAATTGTAGAGCAGATATCATCTTTTAAGGGCATAAAAAGTGACACTGTTGTACATGTTGGCACTAATGATATTAAAAATAAAAGATCTGAGAACTTACTTAACAAGAGCAAGGCAATGTTGGCAAAAATATGCAAGTTAGGATTGAATTTGAAAGTGTTTGCAATTCTGTCCAGACACAATAAGAGGGAGTATATGTTGAGAGCCTTGTCAAACAATTTGGCCATGGAGAGAATGTGAAAGGCTCATGGGGTAGAATTTTTCTTAGAGTGGACTGTGCTTTTTAACAGGAGAGACTGTTTTTACAGGGATGGGATACACTGAATAGAAGGGTTGCAAAAATATTTGCTGATGCTATCGAGACAGTGATAGGTGGGGCAGAAAACTGCTAGCTTGGGGAGGATGCACAGACTAATAGTTTAAGTAGAGCCACATTCAGAAGTGAAAGTGATTCTTGCATTGCTACTATTAGTACAAGCAGCAACCTGGAAAGCAAGGTGTCTGGGATTTCCCACAACCAGCTGGTTTATGCCAGCTCTGAGCACAGCCAAGATCACCTCTCACGATCTTTTGCGCGATCTCCTCTCCTGACTCTGTTTTTCTTTGTTGAAATGGAAATTATGTCATTTCCGTGTCACAAAATCTTGACAAATTGATTTTACTATGATTCGAAATTTAGTAGGTGCCGCCAAAGACCCTGCTGTGGGTCATCATGGAACAAATGAATACATGGGCTGTGTTAAGGTAACTAAGAGTAAGAACACGTGGATGTATACTTACATATATACTAATACTAGGGGCATTGTAAATAAATTAGATGAATTTGAAGTACTGATTAAGTCTTCAAATGCAGACATTATAGAAACAGAGGAATGCAGACATAAGTGATGCTGAATTTGAATATGGGGAATTCAATGTTAAGAAGAATATTAAATCTAAGGCAGACTGGGCCAGCAAATCAGAATATCTAATAATGGGAGATTTTTACTTTCCAGTTGTTGATGGAATTTATGAGTTTGTCACTCACACACTAGCAAGTCAAGATGACTGTTTTCTACACCAGCATGATAGAGAGACAAGAGGAAGCAATATTCTTGATCTGGTTATCAGCAGTGATTCTTCGTGCAAGTGTCTGACTCAGTAGGTCTAAGTAAAAGACCTACTGTGTGGCTGTAATCATAGTGTACTAATGTGGAATTTAATTAAAGACATAACTACCATCAAGGGTAAAGAGAAAGGCTTTTCCTTTCATGAGCATGACTACAGAGAACTCAGATAGTTTTTAAATTGTATGCAGCGGGACCAACTGATGATGCTACCAACAACAAATTCTAAATGTGAAGTAATCAAAGAAGCTACAACACTTTTCATACCAACAGTTCTCTGTTGGTATGAAAGTGTTGAAGGCTTAGACCTAAATGGATGTCAGATGAACTATTGAGATATGTGGTAGAGAAGAAAAGTGCATGGGATGCATATAAATTATCAGGCGATACAGAAGCCTATGGTAGATATAAATTAGTCTGTAATCAAGTCACAAAGGAGGTTGGGCAAGCTAAAGCAGATTACGAGAACTCTCTGGCAAAGAATGCAAAGATTTCTATACTTACAATAGAAGGAAGGGGTCACATTGGGCCACTTGTTGTTTATGGGTTAACTGTTGATGACCCTGCTCAGGTTGCAGACAAATTGAATAGATAATTTGCTGAAATCTACATTCATTCACACATGAGGAATTCTTTAGGATAGGAGATGCCAGAAGTTTATCAAACTAACAAGGAGCTAAATGACTTTGTGATAACTGAAAGGAAAGTGGAGGAGAAATTGTTGAGGATGGACATAAAATAGGTATTTAGGGCAGATAGAATCTATTCAGTTATATTAAGGGAGGCAGTGAAGATGAGATGATAAGAAAACCTCTTAGCCATAATTATGAGAGCATCCTTGGATTTAGAGAGGTCCCTATGGACCGGAGAAGTGCAAAAATATCCCCAATTCATAAAGAGGGATCAAAAGGCAACATGAATAATTACAGACCTGTTAGCTTAACGTCTGTTAAGCTAACAGGAAAAATAATGGATTCACTTGTCAAAGAAGTAATGCAGGCCCATTTGGACAGGCATACAATTATACTACCATCACAGCATGGACTTGTCAAGTTGAAGTGTTTTCTAACCAATCTAACAGGTTACTACGATGCAGTGACCAAGCAACTGGATGCAAATAATAATTCTGACATCATATATTTAGATTTTAGGCTTTATGGATAAAGGAATGGTTAAGCAGAAGAAAACAGAGAGTGGTTATCGATGGGCACTGCTCTTAATGGACTAATGTTATCAGTGGAGTTCCCCAGGATTCAGTGCTGGGTCCATTATTGTTTTCAATATTTATCAATGATATTGATGAAGGTATACCAGTCTTAATGTCTAAGTTTGCAGATGATACAAATGTTGCAGGGTGGTTAACGATAGTTATCTGCAACAAGATCTAGGAAAATTGGATCAATGGGCTAAGCAATGGCAGTTGAAGATTAATACTGACAAATGAAAGGTAATGCACATGGGTAGCAGTAACCCCAGAGTAATTTATCAACTGTATGGTAATACACTCAGAGTAGTGGATAATGAAAAAGACCTGGGGATAATTGTGCAGTCAGAGACGAAATTCTCCAAGCATTGCACATATGCTGCCAGGACAGCTCATGAGGTTTTGTCAATGATATACAGAAACTTTGCTAACATGGATAAAGAGGGGATTATCCCTCTGTATAAGCCATTTTGAGTACTGTATACAGGTCTGCAGGCCTCACTTTAGGAAGGATATAGGAAGGCTGGAATGGATGCAGAGAAGGGCAACAAAATTGGTGAAGGGAACAAAAGTGCGTTCTTATGTAGAAAGGCTTCAGTTCCGCAAATTGCAGCATCTTGAGACTAGGCAACTGGGTGGAGATCTGATTGAGGTGTTTAAAGCTTTGAATGAATTGAGTAAACTGAATGTTAATGGTATTCTTCCACTTGCTGAGACTATGCAAATGAGGGGGCATAAATTTACATTGAGGAAGAATAGTTGTAGGATAAATGAGGAAGTTTGCCTTAAGCCACAGGGTGGTTAATTGTTGGAACAGGCTTCCATCTGTTGTTGTGGAATTGGATGGGTTGAATAAATTTAAGGGAGAACTAGACAAATTCTTGGAGGATACAGATGGAAGAACCGTGTGTGTGTTTTTTTTTTGGCTGAGCTATATAAGCTTGCTTTCTTGCATCGTTTGACATTATTACTACTACTACTACTACTAATGCTATTTTACAACTGCTTCACACAATGGGATTAAGACCTCTTTATCTCTACAGGATACTGTTTGATAAATCATGAATAGGACACCATGAGCTTTCCTAGCCACCTGTTTACACTGCTCAGAGAACATTATATCTGCCCATATTGCAACTCTCAGATCCCTTTTTCCTCTACTGTTTTTAATTGAACTCCACCAAGAGCGTAAGTTATTTTTGGGTTGCTATTCCCCAAGTGTAAGACTTATACTTGAGGAATTTTTTGCTGCATTAAAACACAGCTGCCACTTTTCTGACCATTCTGGAAAGCTGTTCAAGTCTTTTCTGGTACTTTAACCAGAAAACAGTTGAATTCTGTAATAGCAATGTCTGGAAACTATGTAACGGAGAAGGGACCCAATTAAAGTTTTAAGGTTTTAAATGGTTGAATAAACTAAATGTTCATAGTATCCTTACTCTTTCTCTGACTGCACAGGAAGGAAAGTAAACTGAAAATGGATGGATGGTTGCAGAAGAGCTGTGTAAAAAATTGAACTAAGCCATCTGATCAACTGACTTATATCTAGGAAATAAACTCATACACCGACCATTGAACAAAATTTTACTCTAACTAAAATTTTTACAAATAGTATAAAAATAATGTAAAATCAAAAACAAATTATTTACAATAAACTAATGATTGTATATTGCGGAATACTAAAATTTGTAATAAAAGATCGTTTACAATAAAATAAGCTAAAATATAAAATTAAAAGCGCTAAAAACCTGGAGCTTTCGAGAGCGTCAGCTCTCTTCTTCAACAGTAATATGACTTCCTGCAACATCTCCTTAAATAGCAGGTTCACGGTACCTCCACACGTGGTATTTCTCCACGTGGTTCAATCGGCACATGGTCAAAACCGGAAGTGGAAATGTCTCGGGTACGTAGCAAAGAAAATCGTTCATCCGAACTTAATACAATTGTTTCAAAAATAGGATGAATACGCATGCCTCTATCTCTATTCATGGTATTCTTACTGGATGAACCAATCCATAAACCCTCGAGCCATTTACGCTCCCAGTATCCGTGTGCATGATCTAAAATAATAGCGTCCTCCGGGGAGATTTGATGCTGCTTCTCCCAAAAATGTTTGGCCACGGCAGACTTACTGTAATCAGTGGTTCTTATGGCATTTAAATGTTCCCCCAGACGATCCCTAAGCCATTGTTTTGTTTCCCCCACATAACACTCCCCACAATCCGGGCATTCTATTCTATAAATAACTCCGCTACTGAGATCTTTTGGTATACAGTCTTTGACCTGAGACACAGCTGTGCACAGCCTCCGCCCAGGAAGCTGTACACAGCGTGTCTTATAACCCCGTAAAATTCTTGCCAGATGCTCAGATAGTAGGCCCGGATAGTAGGGGATGTATGCGGTGGCTACCGGAACGAACGACTCCCTACACTCGGACACCCCTCTACTATCCTCTGGGGATCCTCTGGGGGTATCTGCACTTTCCAAGTTCTGCCGTGACACGATTAATTTCTTTCTCTTTATCCTCAGAAGTGGTACAGTGTGATCTTACTCTGTCAAATAAAGCTTTTGCTACACTATTCTTGTATTGTCCAGCTTGTGCTGAATTATAGTGGGTGTATTGACCTCTACACGTGGGTTTTTTAAAAACTGACGTCTTGAGCCTAGAACCCACCCTAGAGACCAATACATCCAAAAATGAAACAGCGTGTCTTATAACCACGTAAAATTCTTGCCAGATGGCAAGAATTTTACGCAGGTTATAAGTCACGCTGTGTACAGCTTCCTGGGTGGAGGCTGTGCACAGCTGTGTCTCAGGTCAAAGACCATATACCAAAAGATCTCAGTAGCAGAGTTATTTATAGAATAGAATGCCCGGATTGTGGGGAGTGTTATGTGGGGGAAACAAAACGACGGCTTAGGGATCGTCTGGAGGAACATTTAAATGCCATAAGAACCGCTGATTACAGTAAGTCTGCCGTGACCAAACATTTTTGGGAGAAGCAGCATCAAATCTCCCCGGAGGACGCTATTATTTTAGATCATGCACACGGATACTTGGAGCGTAAATGGCTCGAGGGTTTACGGATTGGTTCATCCAGTAAGAATACCATGAATAGAGATAGAGGCATGCGTATTCATCCTATTTTTGAAACAATTGTATTAAGTTCGGATGAACGATTTTCTTTGCTACGTACCCGAGACATTTCCGCTTCCGGTTTTGACCATGTGCCGATTGAACCACGTGGAGAAATACCACGTGTGGAGGTACCGTGAACCTGCTATTTAAGGAGATGTTGCAGGAAGTCATATTACTGTTGAAGAAGAGAGCTGACGCTCTCGAAAGCTCCAGGTTTTTAGCGCTTTTAATTTTATATTTTAGCTTATTTTATTGTAAACGATCTTTTATTACATTTTTTAGTATTCCGCAATATACAATCATTAGTTTATTGTAAATAATTTGTTTTTGATTTTACATTATTTTTATACTATTTGTAAAAATTTTAGTTACAGTAAAATTTTGTTCAATGGTCGGTGTATGAGTTTATTTCCTAGATATGAGTTTTCCCGACCTCAGAGGCCTCTTTCAGGATATTGATCAACTGACTGTTGGAAGAAACATCTGTGGGTAGTAGGAATAAATTTAGAGAATGATTGGACAAATTATTAGAAGGGATGGGCAAATTAAATGTTGTGTGTGTGTGTGCATGCGCACGTGCGTGCACACACCACTTCTTTGAGTCAGTTTTGCTTGCTTTCTTGCTTCAGTTTTATACTACTAATATTAACATTAAATATTTCAATAAATAGGCCTTATATTAAATAATGAAATTCAAAGTAACTGTATCTATACAAATTATGGTAGAACCACTTTGTATTTCATTATTTACATACAAATTTGTATCCTGATAAATAAGTTTTACTCCAAAAACTTTTTTGAACTCAGAATTACCTTGGTATTCTAATTATTAAATTAAAGAATTTTAAAATATTTTGAAGACTGTTAAGCATTTTAAAATTACTGAACGGCCTTTTAAGTAACTACTTACTTTCTGAGGTACCTGTGGCTTTGCAAAATTAATATGGTCTCTGACTGATGTATCTTGTTCAATTAATATTTTTTTATCCTTAGAGAAATCTGTTTCCAAATTAGGTATATTCAGAACATTCCCACTCTCTTGGCAATGGCCCATAGTGCTATCTTCTATTTTAAGTGGTTCCTTTAATTTTGGTCCTGATCCTAACTGATGATTAAACTTTGTCAGCTTATCTAATCTGTGCTTCAGAGGATTCAAACTTATCTTCTTTACCTACTTTCAAATAGATTGAAAATTATATAATGACAATCAATTATACACTGAAAATCTAAATAATTAAGCAAAAATATATTTCTACCTAAGAGTCACACAATTGTTGTGCTATAAGGCAGCAACTCACACAACCATAGTGGAATCTGCAAGATAGTAAAATTAAAATTACCCTATCCAGGAAGTAATGTCTGTACAAAAAAAAAAAAAAAAAAAACAACAGTTAAAATATCTATACAAAGAACAACAACATGATGTGATTTATAACCAAGTAATGATCCAATACTTTTATGCAGGGCTCTTTTTTTGTGAAAAATAAGCTTCTGGAACACTGTACCGATTGGTAGGTATAAAATACACCCCTTCCCATTACACACATACACACCACAGAAGGTGGGAAGGGGCTATTCCTGGAAGAACTTTTTTTTTTAAATAATGGCACCAAATGCACAAATTTCAAGCTGTTTTCATGTTAAAAAAGTATAGTAAGTATTTTAACCCATCTGTGTCATTTATGCATTAGTAATAATAAAGGATATTTATTGGATAATAAAAAATATATATTCTTATTTTAAAGATAGAAATTTTTATATTACATGTTTACAACATTCAGAATGGCATTTTGGTGTGCTCTGGCAAGAAAAAAAGTACTGCTTTTAGGAATAACCAGAGGTGGGTCACATGAAAATCATTTGAACCCAATCTTATGTCAGTACATTCATACTGTACTGTACCTTGTCATTCATAATTGAAAACGATGGTCATATAGGGATCAAACGGGCAACTACACTGACTTTCACGCATTTTACAATATTTTGTGAATCACATGAATTTAAACTCATGCATGAGAAACACTTATACTTGCATCTGCCATGCTTTTTATTTTAGTTTTGGTCAAGTGGAATGACTTAAAATGTTAGTACCAAAAGTGAAAAACTTGCAGTTACCAAACTGAAAATGGTGAAGATTTTTGTTATGTTAATGTTAAGGAAAAATGCATTTGTTTCCTGTGACCAATAGCACAGCAATGGCTAAGAAAGAAAACAACTAAAAGACATTCAAGATTCACAATTTTTTGATAATCATTTTTGATAAAAATTATCAGCGTAGCAAACCTATACTTACCAAAACAGCTGTAGAGTATAAAAATTCAACAATAGTACCTTCTTTTAAGATTGCTCATTTCTTGGCATCAAATAATAAACCATTTGACAATCAATAGCTTATTAAAGAAATCTTCATTACAAGTAGGGAATAATTTCTGATAGATTTTAAAATAATTAATTTTGATAATTAAATACAGAATAATGTTGGCAATGAAAAGTTTGCAGCTTTTAAATGATAGTTACCAGAAGAGTGGAAGCTACTGTCAACAGACAAGAAGAATATCAATTGCAATTGACAGGCCTCTGATATGACAGGAAGGATCAATGGATTTACTGCCCTTTGTAAAAAGGAATCAACTTTCCCAAAGTTTATATCATACCACTGGCTAATACACAAAGAAACTTTGTGCATGAATATAATAAACTTTGATCATGTTATGGCAGTTGTCATCAAAATTGTTAATTTGATTTGAGAACCCTGTTACAATATAAAATTTCTAAGGACCTTATATAGGAATGTAATGCAAAATTTATAAAGTTCTCATTCTCCAAGCAGAAATTATATGTTAGATGGTTGAGATGGTTAAGTAGAGGAAAATTTCTAGCTAAATTTACAAATTTAGAACAAGACATTAAAAGGATCAAAACTATGTTCTTAAAATCTACACCCTGAACATTACAGAACTTTATGATAATTTAAACTGGATGTTAGACTTGGATGTTTAGCCGACTTCACCAGAAAGCTAATCTTCAACTTGGAGCTCCAAGGAGGAAATAGTGTAGCTAAAATTATGATTTAATCAGTTCTTTCAAATCTAAGTCAGAACTATGGAAAAATCATCCAAAAAAGAAACACTTTCAGCATTTTCAAGAAAGTGAACTTAGCAAAAATGATGCCAACAATGCTTTCCTTATTCATATAATACAAATTCTTAAAAATCAAATCAACATGAGATTTCTCTAATTTGCTGATGATTAACCCGAAATTTCCTTTTATCTGAATCAATTTTACTCTGTAGAATGACTAGCATTGTCAAATCTATTTCAAAATTATCTAAGAGTAAAGTTGAAGTTCTTGAACCAGAAATAATAAATCTACAAAATAATGCAAGTTTAAAATTACAGAAAAAAGAAGAATTTGAAACTTGCTAAACCCCGATAAATTTTCAAATTTTTGCACTACTGTTTTAAGAACAATAATCTTACTAGAGATAACCTTATCTGTGTGAATCTCTTCTCATCAATGAAGATCATTAAATCAAAATGATATTTAAGATTAATAGACAACCATTTGGATCACTGCCTGAGTGCTTTCACAATACCACTGTACATGGCCAACTATAATATCCAGCTAGCTGACAAAATAAAGTGTCACATATCATATTAATATAGTAATAGTAATACTATTAGACATGATATATGACATGATAATTACAATATCAGTTTCTTTAGCTTTTCTCAAAATTTTATTTATAAAGATATTCAATTACATGTGTTTTTATGTCTGTACCTTGCTTCTAGAATATATAGTCTGTCAAATGTACAAAATGTTTTAGTATTAATAGTGGAAAATTATGCATGGAAGCAAATAGGAAGGAAAAAAAACATCATTCAGATATCTCCTTTAATAATTTCTCTAATCCTTTCTTACATTGGGATTATGCTGTTAGTCAAGAACACAAAATCTAAGGAAGTGCATCCAATTGATGTTGGTGGACAATGCAGTGTTGAGTCTGTTTGGTGTGAAATAAGCACTGGGAAAGTAAAAATGAGAGTAGGCCTAATGAATCTGATGAGTACAATGAGCAATTGTGCAGAGAAATAGAATGGGCCAGTAAATCAGAATGTCTTATAATGGGAGATTTTAACTTTCCAGATATTGAATGGAACTTGTGGAAGACCACTCACACATTAGCAAGATTTTTGTGGATTTATTGGATGACTGTTTTCTACAGCAACATGTTTGAGAGGCAATCAGAGGGAGTAATACCTCTTGATCTGATTATCAGCAGTGATTATTCATGCATTAAGAATTTGCAGATAAAGGAACCACTGGGTGACACTGATCACAGTGTACTGATATGGGATTTACTTAAAGATGTAACTACCATCAAAGGTAAAGGGAAGAGCTTTTCTTTTCATAAAGGTGACTACAGTGGTCTCAGACAGTTTTAAATTCTATACAGTGATATCAACTGATGATGTTACCAAAAATGAATTCTAAATGGGAATTCATTTTTGATTAAGTCCCTGAATGGGAACCCTTCAGGGACTTAATCTAGACTTTTCATATCAATCATAACTGCAGTCTTGTCTAGATGATCCTGCAATGCTTCTTTAATTGGAGACACAATTGCACATCTCCAGTCCATGGCAACTTCCCCTGAGACCAAGGATGCTCTCATAATTATCACTAATTGCTTGCTTACTTCCTTTGCCACCTTTAATATAACTGGATAGATACCATCCACCGCAGGTGCCTTTCCTATGTTTAAGTTCAACAATTTCTCCTCCACTTTGCTCTCAGTTATTAAAAAATCATTTAACTCCCTGTTAGAGTTTGATAAACATCTAACAGGGAGCTGATGACATTGTAGAGAGGATATCATCTTTTATGGGCACAAAAGGTGATATTGTTGTACAGGTTGGCACTAATGACCTTAAGGGTAAAAGATCTGCAGATTTACTTAACAAGTACAGGTTAATGTTTAAAAAAGCAGGAGTTAGGGTTAAATTTGCAAGTGTCTGCAATTCTGCCCAGACACTTATTTCTTATTTGTTTTTTTTTTTTAGGAGCATTAGCAACTAAGGCCATACTGCTCCAGGAAATGCGGTGGTCATTCCCTGACCTTTCCTCATCCTCCGTATTTGGTGGTGACGGGCTCGAACCCCGGTCTAATCAAGAAGCGTGTGCTATGCACTACTGCTCCTTCCCACCTGGCTATGGAGGCGCCTGCCCAGACACGATAGGGAATATATGATGAGAGCACCGGTCAATCAATTCGGCCCTGGAGAGATTGTGCAGGGATCAAGGGGTAGAATTTTTCCCAGCTTGGTCTGTGCTTGTTAACAGGAGAGATTGCTTCTACAGGGATAGGATACATTAAATGGTTTGTTTGTTATTTGGCTTTTAGGAGCATTAGCAACTAAGGCCATATTGCACCAGGGATATGCGGTGGTCATTCCCTGACCTTTCCGCATCCTCCGTATTTGGTGGGCATGGGCTCGAACCCCGGTCTAATCAAGAAGCGTGTGCTATGCACTGCTGCTCCTGCCCACCTGGCTACGGAGGTGCCACACTTAAATGGAAAGGGTACAAGAATATTTGCCAATGCTATCGAGGCAATGTTGGGTGGGTCGGAAAACTGCTAGCTTGGGGAGATTACAGACTAATAGATTAACAGTAGCCACAGGCAGATTGTTTGTTTTATTTAGAGATTTATTAGGCAGATCAGCAACTATGACCATAGTGCACCAGCCGCAGGGGGAGGCGAAAGTGATTCTTGGACTGCCTCTATTGTAATGAGCAGCAGCCTAGAGAGCAGGTTGCTGGGGATTTCAATTTTTTTTTTTTTTTTTTTTTTTTTTGTAGTTGTTTGGCGCATAGGCTTCTGTGGCCATAATGCACCTCCCGAGGTTTTTGCAGTACTTTGATCCAAGCCCAAGCCCGAGGCGGGAATCAAACCCGCGACCTTTGGGTTGCCAGGCAGGCACTTTACCCACCCGGCTAGCCCGGTCGGCTGGGGATTTCAAGAACTGCTGGCAGTCATCATAGAACAAATAAATACATGGGCTGTGTTACGGTAACTAAGAGTATGAACAGGTGCACGTATACATGCATGTACACCCAGGAGCCAAGTGAAGTATAGAAAATAAATTTGATGAATTTGAAGTGCTGATCAAGACATCAAAGGCAGATTTCATTGGGATATCAGAGATGGTATCACACAGATATAAGCAGTGCAGAATTGAAATCTGGGGAGACAATGTGTACAGAAAGGATAGACAGGATAGGAAGGGAGGAAGGGTTATGCTGTTAGTTAAGAAACACAAAATCTAAGGAAGTGCATCCAGTTGATATGTGGACAGCGCAATGTTGAGTCAGTTTGATATAAGCACTAGAAAAAGGGAAAATGAGAATAAGAGTGTGTTAAAGGCCTAATGACTCTGATGAGTAAAACGAACAATAGTGCAGAGAAATAGAGTGGGCTAGTAAATCAGAATTTCTTGTAATGGGTGATTTTAACTTTCTACATATTGATTGGAACTTGTGGATTGGTCACTTATTATTATTATTAATATTATTATTATTATTATCAGCTATATGGTGCAAGGAAGCCTGAGGCTTATGCTGCACCAGCCAAAAAAAAATTTCCGAGTTAACCTAAGGGAGGGGGGGGGAGAGAGAGAGAGAGAGAGAATCAAAAGGGAATCACCAAGAAAGAGAAGAATGATGATATCCAGCTCAGGACCCTGGATGTGCCAAGCCCATACTCACTAGATGTGAGCCCCTGGGGTTAATTTTTGTGGATTTATTGGAGGATTGTTTTCTACAGCAACACGGTCAAGGGGCAACCAGAGGGAGCAATACTCTTGATCTGATTATCAGCAATGATTATTCGTGCATTAAGAATTTTCAGATAAAGGACCCACTAGGTGACAGTGATCACAGTGTACTGATATGGGATTTACATAAAGATGTAACGACCTTCAAGGGTTAAGGGAAGGGTTTTCTTTTCTTAAAGGTGACTACACTGGTCTCAGACAGTTTTTAAATTCTATACAGTGGAATCAACTTATGATGTTAAAAACAGCAAATTCTAAATGGGAAGTTTAGAATCTTGGAAGCTACTAGGTTTTCATACCAATTAATAAATACTGTTCAAGATTTAGACTTCAAAATGGATGTCAGATGAACTAATCAGGCTGGTGGCAGAGAAGAAAAATGTTTGGGATGCATATAAATTATCAGGTGACACAGAAGCCTATGGCAAATATAAGCTAGTCTGTAATTAAGTCACACAGGAGATTAGTCAAGTGAAGGCTGATTACGAGAAATCCTTGGAAAAGAATGCAAAGAAAAACAACAACAACTTCTTTACTTATGTAAACTCTAAAAGGAAAGGGATAAATCAGATTGGTCCACTTGATGTTGGTGGGTCAACTATTGATGATCCTGCTCAGATAGCTGACAAACTAAATGAGTATTTTGTATCTACATTCACACATGAGAAATTCTGTAAGGAAGAGAAGGACAGAAGTTTACTAAACTCTAACAGTGAGCGAAATCATTTTGTAATAACGGAGAGCAAAGTGGAGGAGAAATTGTTGAAGTTAAACATAAAAAAGGCACCCAGGGAAAATGGAATCTATCCAGTTATATTGAATAAGGCAGCGAAGGAAGTTAGCAAACACTTAGCCATAATTATGAAAGCAACCTTAGATTCAGGGGAGGTCACCATGGACTTTAGATGTGCAAATGTATACCCAATTCACAAAGTGGGTTCAAAGGATGACACAAATAATTATAGACTTGTGTTCTGGGGAAAATAATGGAGTCACTAGTTAAAGAAGTGATGCAGAGGTAATGGAGTTTTGTCAATGCAGGATCACCTAGACAAGACTGCAGTAATAGTTCAAACACAGCATGGGTTTGTGAAGGGGAAGTCTTGTCTGACCAATTTGATTGGATACTATGATGTGGTCACATCGCAGTATCCAAAAAAATAATTTCAATATCATAAACTTGGATTTCAGGAAAGCTTTTGATACTGTTGCACATGGAAGACTGCTTTACAAATTGGAGTGGTATGGCATTAAGGGCAAGTTGCTGCAATCAATAAAGGGATGGTTGAGTGGGAGAGGGCAGAGAGTGGTAATAAATGGACACTGCTTCACATGGACTAATATTATTAGTGTAGTCCGCCATGGTTCGGTGTTGGGCCCATTGTTGTTTTGTGTATTTATCTATGATATCAGTGAAGGTATATCAGGCTTAATGTCCAAGTATGCAGATGATACAAAGGTTGGCAGGGTTATTAATGATAGTAAAGATAGTATGCTACTGCAACAGGATCTAGAAAAGTTAGGCAGATGGGCTGAGAAGTGACAACTCAAGTTTAACATTAACAAATGCAAAGTACTGCATATGGGTAGCAGTAATCCAAGATAAATGTTCCAAATGTGTGGTACTACACTCAGGGAGCTGGAGAATGAAAAAGACCTGGGGTAATTGTGCAGTCTGATATGAAGTTCTGAGCAGTGCAGATGGGCTGCCAGAACAGGTAATGGAGTTTTGTCAATGATATATAGGAATTTTGCTAGCAGAGACAAGGCGGTGATTATCCCTTTGTATAAGACAATCTTCAGGTCACACCTGAGTACTGTGTACAGATGTGGAGACCTCATTTTAGGTAGGATGTAGAGTTTCTAGAACGAGTACTGAGAAAGGCAACTAGATCGGTGAGAGGAACAGATGGGTGTGTTTACCAAGAAAGGCTTAAGTTCTGCAAATTGCAGTATCTGGAGACTAGGCATCTGTGATGTGATCTGATTGAGGTGTATAAGGCCTTGAATGGTTTGAGCTGGCTCAATACTGATGGGGTATTTTAGTTTGCTGAGATTAAGAACCTGAGGGGGAGGCATAAATTCAAATTGAGGAAAGACAGTAGAATAGATGTGCAGTGGACCAATCTGATTCATCCCCTTCCTTTTAGAGTTCATTTTTTATCTCAGAATTTAGTCTACTCAATACATTTAAAGACTTAAACATTTCAATCATGCAAGGTCAAGGCTATAGGGCAGATAAGGATTTTTCAGATAAAGGACCATTTCAGAATGTTGATTGATTGATTGATTGATTTAATTTTTATGGCGCAAAAACAGCAGGGTTATAGTGCGCCAGGAAAATGTTAAAATATAAAAAGGTAAGACTGGTAACTTGTAAAAATGTTACGTCGCCTAAAAATACATAAAATCATATAAATAAATAAAATCAGTACAATGATAAAAGCAAATTGTATATTTAATATGAGTGTATACATATTGATCAACTTTAAAAATTGAAAAACTGCTGACACATTGTCGTTGTCATTTAAAATCTGACTGAGTGTATACGGCTCAGTCAGATGGGTAAAAGCAGTAAAACGAGCATTTATAAAACTGGAACAATCACATAAAATGTGTTGGACGGTTAAAATGGTGTCGCATTGCTCACACATAGGAGGGTCATCAGCCCTCAGCAAAAAGGAGTGTGTTAAATGACAGTGTCCTATGCGGAGCCGAGCAAGAACTACTTCCTCCTTGCGATCCTTGCGTAAGCTGGACCGCCAAGGATGGATCACAGGCTTAATTCGACGCAGCTTGTTTGTAGTAACCAGGCGATGCCACGAATCATGCCACTCAGAATGCAGGTTACTACGGATAACTTGCCTGTAGTCTGTATAGGGGACTAACAGGTCAAGATTATCCGTCAGGGCTGCCGATTTGGCTGCATTGTCAGCCAAATCATTTCCTCTAATCCCGATGTGACTGGGGATCCACCAGAAGCGGATATCGAATCCAGTTGTATAGAGATTGTATATTATCTGCTGAATTCGGGACAAGGTTGGGTGATTAGTGCGTGACACCGCTGATAAAGCCTGCAGTGCACTCATTGAATCGGCATATATAATACACCGTTGGTATCGGTGTTTTGTTATGTGATCTAGAGCTAGCTCTATCGCATGCAGCTCTGCAGTGTAAATGCTGCAGTCAACGGGTATCTGCTCTGATATGGTTTTATCTGGAAAAACAGCAGCAGATCCCACATACGATTCTGACTTCGAGCCGTCTGTGTAAACTGGCAAGAAGTCAGAATGTTCTGCACGGTGTTGTGAATAGAGCTGAAGGTAGACAGAGGCTGGAGTATTAGACTTCGTCGCAAGTTTGAGCGAGAAGTCACATGCTGGTGTTTGTGCATGCCAGGGTGGAAGGGGCTCCTTTGGTGATTGAGCAACCTTGCATACCGACATGTTAAGCGTATTGAGTAGCTCTTGAACACGAATGCCGAATGGCCGATTGGCAGTACGTCGTGTGTTATAAAGATTTTCCCATCGTGGCTCGAAAACGGATGTCCACGTGGGATGGTGTGGTAGGGACTTCAGCTTGAAGGCATATTGCAGAGACAACTGCATTCGCCGAAGCGACAAAGATGGTTCATTTGCTTCAGCATACAGACTTTGGACAGGCGAAGTTCTAAAAGCACCAGTAGCAATACGGATGGCTTGATGATGGACGGGGTCAAGCCAACGAACAGCGCTATTTCTGACAGATGAATAGACCTGAGACCCATAATCTAATTTTGAGAGTACAAGTGCACGGTACAGACGTAGAAGAGTGCACCGGTCTGCACCCCAAGAGGTAGAAGAGAGAGAGCGGAGGATGTTAAGCCCTCTCGTGCACTTTGTGCGAAGCTGACGAATGTGTTGGACAAATGTCAGCTTTTTGTCAAAAATGAGTCCCAGGAATTTCGCCTCTGATACAACTGGAATGGTGCTTTGTCCAAGTCGTAATTCAGGCTCGGGGTGGAGGTTACGTTTGCGACAAAAATGGACGCAAACAGTCTTCTCCGGTGAGAACCTGAAACCATTGGCCGTGGCCCAGATGTTAACACGGTCAATAGCTTGTTGCAGTTGTCTCTCAATAACCCTCATATTGCATGATTGAGAGAATATGCTGAAGTCATCGACATAGAGTGCACTGTTTATAGTTGGAGGAAGTTGTTCAGAAATAGAATTTATTTTAATGGCAAAAAGCGTAACACTTAAGACAGATCCTTGTGGTACCCCCTCCTCTTGGCAAAAAGGCCGCGAAAGGGAGGATCCTACACGAACTTGGAAATAACGGCAGGATAAAAAATTTTTAATAAAAATTGGAAGGTGGCCTCTTAGACCAAGGTTGTAAAGGTCTTTTAAAATACCAAATCTCCAAGTTGTGTCGTACGCTTTTTCCATGTTAAAGAACACCGACACCAAGTGTTCTCTTTTTAGGAAAGCATCTCGAATAGATGTTTCCAGTCTAATTAAGTGGTCCAGTGTGGACCTGTTTCTTCGGAAGCCGCACTGAAAGCGGGAGAGAAGGTCGTTCGATTCTAAATACCATAAGAGACGGGCATTGACCATTCTCTCCAATATTTTGCACAGACAGCTGGTCAGAGCAATGGGACGATAGTTTTTTGGACATGTAGGATCCTTTCCTGGCTTAGCAAAAGCAAGAATAGTTGCCTTGCGCCAGGTATCCGGAAAATGCTCTTCAAGGAAGATTCTGTTGTACAGGAAGAGCACATGGTCCATGGATTCTGGTGAAAGATGGTTGATCATTTCATAATGGATGTTGTCTGGTCCAGCAGCTGTAGCCTTTGTACGGGCGAGTGCTGTTTTCAGCTCATTGATATTAAACGGCCCATTGTATGGGTGGGAACCCTTTGATGTGAAGTTAAGGGCCTGTTTTTCAATGTTGTGCTTTAAGACCAGAAACTCTGGGGAGTAAGATGATGTTGCAGAGATGGTAGAAAAAGTTTCCCCAAGAGCATTGGCTATTGCAGTAGAGTCTGCAATAGTACATCCATTATATTCAAGGACCGATGAGGGGTGTGCTGTGTATTTTCCCTTCATTTTCCGGATTTTTTCCCAGACCACCTTAGTACTGGTCGTCTGGGTAATGGATGATGTGAAACGGATCCACGATTCCCTTTGACTCTGACGGCGGATGTAGCGTGCTTTGGCTCGGGCACGTTTAAAGGCTAATAGATTGACTGTGGTAGGATATCTTCGAAATATCCCCCAAGCCCTGTTTTGAGCCTTTTTAGCTGCTGTGCATTCTGGATTCCACCATGGCTTTGGAAATGGAGGAAACCGGGTGGATGTTTTTGGAATTGTGGTTGCAGCTGCATGGACAATATTTTCTGTTATGTACGTAACTGCATCATTGATAGGCTCCTGACTGAATGTAGAGTTGTCAAATTTTGCCAGGTGTTGAAAGGCACTCCAGTCAGCTTGATCAAACTTCCACCGCGGTAACCTGACAGCAAGACAAGGTCTCCCAGTAATTAAGGTGGTTATCACAGGGAAGTGATCACTTCCATACAGATTCCCTTCTACCTCCCAGGTAAGTGAAGAGAGAAGAGAAGGCGAGCTGATAGAGAGATCAATGGCAGAAAACGTACGGGTAGGCATGTGGAAAAAGGTGTTTGTTCCCACATTAAGAAGGCAGAGGTCATTGTCAATGAGCATACGCTCTATGACTCGTCCCCTTCTATTAATGCTAGCACTACCCCACAGGGTGTTATGTCCATTAAAGTCAGCAAGAAGTAAGAAAGGGGGTGGCAACTGCATTACGAGATCATCAAGGTCTTTCTGGCAGATGTCAGTACCAGGTGGCAAATATATAGATCAAACGGTTAGTAAAAACCCCACTGTAATTCGAATTGCTACTGCCTCTATGCTGGTGGTAAGTTTCAGATGCTGAAAAGGGGTATGGTTGCCCACAAGGATTGTGACTCCTCCATGAGCGGGGCCATCCCCAGTTCTATCCTTGCGAATGACAGTAACGTTGTGCATCCTGGGGTCATCATTTGCCCTTAGGTAAGTCTCCTGTATGCAAAAGCAAGATGGTTTGTGCTTTTGCAGGAGTGCCTTGATGTCTTCTGCATTTTGGCGGAATCCACGGCAATTCCATTGTAGGAATTTAGCCATTATTTTGGCTTGGTGGGTCCATCAGGCGGCTTCCGAGGTGCTGAGGGCTTACTTTTATCAGTCTTGGATTTGTCTTTTTTGGGGAAGAATGGACGCTGTCCCGTGTCCATTTCCTCCTCCGCAAAGAGTTCCAAGACTGAATCTTCGGGTACCTCCTTCTGCTCCACATCCATCTTTTCTTGGGTATTAGGGGGGACTTCCCCTTTCTTATTCTTTTCTTTCATAATTATCTTTGTTACTTGTGGAGCATTAGGAGGTACCGATATAGGAGTGGCAGCTGATTGGTCCTTTTGTGCAGGTTTTTCAGATGTTAAGAGATACCGCGCGATGGGAGTGAAAGACTCCTTTGGAGGAATGGTCATGTCCGTCTGAGTTCCGACGGAACATCTCCCTGCTACCTTCTGGGCGTAGGTAGGTTTGTTGATATTCAGGGGTTTGACCGATTTCCTTGCCTCCTGGTATGATATATTTAGCTCTGCCTTCAGCCGTTGAATTTCTTTTTCTTCTTTCCACCTCTGGCATGCTCGTGAGTAGGCCGGGTGTTCGCCCTCACAGTTAATACAGGTGGGTTTTGTGGCTGAACATGCTGCTGTTTCGTGGTCCTTTGCACCGCATCGAGCGCATGCAAGGACTCCACGGCAGGCCATTTGAGAATGTCCATACTTCTGGCATTTAAAACACCGCAAAGGGTTTGGAACGTTTGGACGCACTGAACAGTTGATGTATCCAGCTTTTATCTCGTCAGGAGGTTTAGGAGAGTTAAAAGTCAGGATAACGCTCCTGGTTTTAACTATTTTTCCATCCCTTCGCGCAGTAATTCTCTTGACGGCAATAACTCCCTGGGGTTTTAATTCGGAGCAGATTTCCTCCTCGGTTACGTCGAGAAGGTCCCACTCCGAAATGACACCTCTCGATGAATTCAGAGTTCTGTGTGGTGTCACCGTTATAGGTATTCCTCCGATTGATGTTGTTCGGAGTAGATGTTCGGATTGCCTGTCATTTTTAGTTTCAATTAAGAGGTCTCCAGAACGGAGCCTCTTAACTGATTTGGGAGAACCTGCTAACCCATCTAACCCTTTTTGAATGAAGAAGGGCGACATTTTACCAATCGGTTTTTCACCAGTTGAGTGGATGATTAGGAACCTTGGGACTGGCCCTGATGGTAATTCGGTTCGCTGCCTCTTATTAGCAATAATGCTATCTGATTCTCTGTCTAAATTTTCAGATAGGGACCGGGTTGGGGCCCCTGAAGGAGTAAGTTTCTCAGGATTCATATAGTTTTTTTAAATTGTTCAGTGCCCGGGCTCCCCACCCACCACGGAGCCCAAAGGGACGCCCACTACCCAGCATGCAATAAATGCGCTCAGGAGTGGGACGCCAGGGCTACCCAGACACTATACCCGCACCGCCGCCAGCCTGAATCCTGTCCCTCGGACCATGAGGGTAGGGGCGTGGCATTGACACGGTTGACCCTCGCAGGCGAGCCTACTAGTCGATTGATCCTAGCCGGGCCTTCCAGGACCACCCGTCTTGTCGAAGCAGGGGCCAAAGTGGTGTATTGAAGCTGGGCCCCTCAACCACCAGGATCCCCCTTTCCGAATTTCCACGGGTCGCAGCGCACGGCAAACACGCCGGATTCCATTGATGTAAGCCCGGAACCTAGGCTGTGGGCGTTGGATCCCAGTGATGCTAGTCTGGAAGTCCAGCAGCGTCACTGGGAGGTCCCCTCACCACGTACAGGTGCCCACGTCGAGGGGTTTCAGAATGTGAAACCTGATGATGGGTAGTAGTAGTAGTAGTAGTGGCATGTGATGCAAGAAAGCAAGTGTAAAAAAGTGCAAGAAACCAAATTTAAAAAAGGAACTTCAAGGAAAACGTTTCCAGTCATCAGAAGTTGTAAAGACATTGGAGGTGATTCTCAAACACATGTCAAAAAATGGCTTCCACCATGTTTTTAAATAATGGCAGACATGTTGGAGTAAATGCATTTCATCAAATGGTGACTACTTTGAAAAGGTCTATCAAAATATGCATGATTAATAAATGTACTCTGTTTTAAAAAAAATTATGATCATTCTTTATTGAACAGCCCTCATAACAGGCATTCCATCATTATTTCAGGCAGCAATTGAACCTTAACACTGCAAGATTCTATACCTCTGTGCTTAACTGGGTGAGTTCAGGCTCTTGCTTGACAATTTGACAAACAAGAACTGAACCTTGAGAAATTTCTTCTTCTTGTACTTGTAAGGTTGAAGTGGCTGTCCCGTCCCATAGTGGACATGAAAAGTTCTTAATGCAAGAAAGTTCTGTTAAATCTGGGAATTTGACCTCTAAAGCCATTTCATAAAAAGTTTCCGCCTCTTCATGTAGAGTAAAATGCTTTTTCAATATTATTTCCACTCTAATGGCAAAGTGTATACCCTCAAGACTTTTCATGAGGGAGTCGTACTTTTCTAAAGCTAGTTTCATAAAGATCTCAAAAGATTCTTTATTTTCTTAAAGTTTTATCATAATTAAATGCTGTTTTTTTAAGGAAAACATTTGTAATTTTGGATTTTACCTGAGCACGTAGACCCAAGGTGGATCAGTTTCTATTAAAACCAAATTGCTATGATCACAGCACTTTCCAATTCTCCAAGAGGTTTTTCAGCACACCATTAATTCTAATATCTTACTCATACAGCTCATTAAGGATATAGGACTTAAGGATTGAATGAATGGTTTTTCTCCCGGCATCAGGGATAAGAAAGACAACTGCATGCTTCCAAGCAGATAAGTAGAGTTTGTTACACATCATTTGATTGTATATGTTAATAGTGTTCAGACTACCATTAGAGAGAGATGTGACATTGAATAATGACAAATCTCTCTCTCTCTACCAGTAGACCATCACCATGTAGAGCAGTGAGGTTGGAGTTTATTAAACAATTACAAAATTTTAACTGCATCTAAAGCCTTCATCTTCCAAAATGACCTATTACATGACAAGTGAGGTTAATTTTGGAAAAGGAGAGTATGACAGGTTAAGATGTTATGTGGCCTTTTATCAAACAAGCAGCAAAAATGATAGTGGGTTACCTAACAGATGCCCAACATTCTTTTTAATTTTTGTAATTTTTTTTTTAATTCTTCTTAAAAAGTGCCAATATTTCATCTTTCTTAATGGATTGCAGTACTTATTGTATGTACATTTTAAGTTTTAATAAAAAAAATTAAAAATGCTATATTTTTTACATAAAAAAATATTAATTCTACCGAAAACTGCAAAAAAAAAAAGAAGAAAAATTTAGACATAACATAGAAACATCACTCTGTTATTCCCATCCACTTTCAGTTTAAAAGACTGTGAAGTGTGTAAAATTTCAAACATGAGCATTCGTGTACATTTCTTTTATGTATATATATATTATTAAAAAATTTTAAAAAAGATATTGTAAATATCTGACACTATTAATTACTTTCATTTTCAAGTTTATTTCAAAATTTATTTCTAAGTTGATTCACAGCATGCAAAAATTTAAACTATGTACTTGCTTACCACAGTATAGTAGCCATCTGAAGAGAATGTGAGGTTTCATGTTATCATGTTTGCTCTGTGAAAATATTAATAATATTTCAAAAACAACTAGGATAATACTGTAGATGTTCATTGAACTAATGGGAAAAGTAAAACAAGCAATGTGAAACCTGATGATGGGTAGTAGTAGTAGTAGTAGTGGCATGTGATGCAAGAAAGCAAGTGTATGAGCTTATGCAGCATCAGACAAAAAAAAAAAAAAAACACACCATTTCCTCCAAATGCCTGTCCAGTTCCTACTTAAATTTATTCAACCTATCAACTTCCACAACGACAGATGGAAGTTTGTTCCAGCAATTAACCACCCGCTGGCTAAAGGCAAATTTCCGCACATCTATTCTACATCTGTCCTTTCTTAATTTGAATTTATGCCCCCTTAGGTTCGTAATCTGAACAAGTGGAAGGATCCCATCAGAATTCAGCGTGCTCAACCCATTCAAGGCCTTATACACCTCAATCAGATCACCGCGCAGGTGCCTAGTCTCCAGCCACTGCAATTTGCAGAACTTAAGGCTCTCTTGGTAAGAGGATCCCTTCATTCCCCTCACCAATCTTGTTGCCCTTCTCTGTACACGCTCAAGTAAATCTACATCCTTCCTAAAATCAGGCCTCCAGACCTGTACGCAGTACTCAAGGCGTGGCCTGACCATTGCCTTATACAGAGGGTCACATGACAGGTTCTCAAATGCAATTTCTGTATGAAAACCATATAAAAATAGCATTATTTATAGTGTTATTTATATTAGTAAAATAATAAGAGGAGTTTACGTCAATATAGTGCGTAGAACACTTCCGTATGATACCCTCCAGAAATTAAAACGGAAAAAACGAAGTTCTCGATTTTTTCGTTTTTTTCATTTTAATTTCTGGAGGGTATCATACGGAAGTGTTCTACGCACTATATTGAGGTAAATTCCTCTTATTATTTTACTAACATTATTATCAACGTAAAACATATTGAGTAGTACAGCTCTGATTCATGCTATCTAGTGTTATTTATAGTATTACTAATTAATATTATTTAATTTCAGATTTTTAATCCTTAATTAATGGTTAACGTGAGAATTATTTCAAGGGTTACCTGCCACTACCACTGAGTTAATGAAATGCAGTACTTATAATATGTATATTTTAAGTTTTAATAAAAAAATTAAAAATTTTAAAACATGCTATGTGTTTTACATCTTTCATTTTCAAAAAACAAAAAAATATATATATATATATATTATATATATAAATAAATATTATATGTAACCCCTTAAAGGTAATGTTTAAAAAGTTACATAGGATAAAAAGGTATTCAGGTGATGAAATGGTTTCAGTAAATGAAAGATTAATGAGTCAGGTGCACCTAAAAGCACAAGGCAGCATTAAAGGATGCAAGAGTATATATAAGTTTGTATTAATATTTTGAATAAACTGTGCATAAATGGATGTGAAAGTTACACAAAGTGCCAGTAACTAGAAGGGCGAGGATAGTTGAAAAAGAAGTGTAGTAGATATATGAAAGGTGAAAGAATATTAATATTCTAAAAGTTATGATGAATTAAGAAAATTATGGGCTAAATTACTAAGCCAATAGAAGGTTGGAGAACTGTAAAGAAAAATTTGCACAGCAAAATACCAATAAAACAAAAATAAAAATAAAATATAAAAATAAAAAGTGGTACAGCTGTCATCAGATATGGGGGGAATATATTAAGGTAATGGTCGAATACAGGTAAGGCAAAAGTGCCTGATCTGATGTCAGCTGGAACAAATATTGATACATGATCAGGTGTTTCATCAGGGGACTACATATGACCATGTATCAGGAACTGATACATTAAATAAACTGAGCACCTCATCTTCCTTCCCCTTTTTTAAAATGGTGGGGAAATCCAACTGATGAAACATCCTAGTTTCCAGTTCCTCCACTGCCAAATTGGCCACAAGGGCACTAATGGGGGAACCCATGGCCGTGCCATGGACCTGCTTGTACATAAATTTTTGAAAGATCGTGGTAGTGCTAGCGAGGCAAAACTCAACGCCTTTACAAATATCATCAATACTTAGTAAACATCTAGCACTTAACTTATCATCCTGCTCCAAGGCCAACTTTACACAATGCACCACATGTCCAATGGGGATACATACATGTGAACAGAGATACAACGTAAACGAGATCATAAGTTCATCTTCACCTATAGACTGGCTTCTTATAAAGTTCACAAATTCCTTGCTATCCTTAACTACTAAACTGGAACGTCCCACTAGAGGAGCAATAACTCTAGCTAAAAATCCAGATCAGGCATAGGTGGGACTAGCCACAAAGTGGATGGGATCTATCCAGTTAAATTAAAGGAGGTGGCAAAGGAACTAAGCAAAACCTTAGCCATAATCATGAGAGCATCCTTGGACTCCAGGGGAGATCCCCATGAACTGGATATGTGCAAATGTATCCCCAATTCACAAAGGGGGATCGAAGGGTGACACGAGTAATTACAGACCAGTTAGTTTAACTTCTGTTCTGGGTAAAATAATGGAGTCACTGGTTAAAGATGTTTTGCAGGATCATCTAGACAAGACTGCAGCATTAATTCACACACAGCATGGGTTTGTTAAGGGAAAGTCTTGTCTGACAAATTTGATAGGATATTATGATGTAGTTACAAAGGAACTGGATGCAAAAAATATTTTTGATATCATATATTTGGATTTCAGGAAAGCTTTTGACACTGTTGTGCATGGAAGACTATTTGATAGTATGAATCAGAGCTGTAATACTCAATATGTTCTACGTTGATAATAATATTAGTAAATTAATAAGAGGAGTATACCTCAATATAGTACGTGGAACACTTCCGTATGATACCCTCCAGAAATTAAAACGGGAAAAAACGAAAAAATCGACAACTTACCGGTACATTAAAGTAAAATATAAATATAATTAAAGTAAAATATAAATAATTAAATAATCAATTTAACACAATTCAAAATCAATTCAAAACAATTAAATTCAAATTAACACAATTAAAAGAATCTAACGAAAATATTCAAAACGATTTTCCTTCCTGAAGCTGACAATGCTTTTCGACCGACTGTCGTGATCACAGGAATGAAAATTACCGAATCAGGCTAAACCTGCACCTTAAATAGTGATTATATGTCTTCGCGCATGCGCGTAAAGGTCCACGCATCGGAGATCAAATATGGCCGACGAACATTAACAGAATTCTCGTGTAATTTAATTTCAACGGTTTCTGCAATTAATAGTCGCATATAATTACGTTGAACGTTAAGTATTTTGGCCTCGTTAAATAAAAAAGTATGTTTTTCGTTAATGGCATGAAAGGCTAATTCTGACGCTGCTGAACGAGAAGCACGAACTGAGGCTTCGTGTTGATTTACACGAATATTAAGAGAAAACCGCGTCGAACCCTGGTAAGACGAGTCGCAATCACCGCAAGAAATGTTGTATACTAGATCATTAATTTGTGTTGCGAACGCGGAAAGAACCGAGCGATTGTTCAGTATAGTGTGTAACTTCCGTATAGGCCTAGCTATAATTTTAAATTCGGTATCTTTAAAGAATCTGTTAAGTTGTTTGTGCCACTGTTCAACATATGGGACAGAAATAAAGTATTTTTTGATATTACTATTGTTGATTGGTGTAGTATTTTTTATCCTATCCTTAGCTTGTACCCTAATTCGATTTATTGTGTTAATGGGATAACCCCTGTTAATAAACAGACACGTTAATAAGTTGCAAACATTATCGAATAGTTCAAGACACGTTCATGCGAATTCTAACACATTGTCGCGAGCTTGCGACCAAGTTCACACGAGTTGGGTGACATCCCCCCCCACAGACACACAACGCACTAAAACAGAATATGTCGGCTAGTTCACGAACACCCCCTCACCCAGTATCCAACGAACCAACATATCAACAGGTTACAAATCTTTCCTCGTGTACACTATCGCAGGACCAGATTTCACTTTTATCCAAAGGATTAAATTATAATTTACCACCTCGAAAGCTGCCAAAAAAACAATGCGTAATTGATATTGAATTTGGACTTCGTAGTGTTCCACAAAAAGATGTATTTATTCAACAAGTTAACCAAGTAGTAAATAACATAAAAGAAACGCGACTTCCTAAATTGAATACACATGACAGTTCAGCTTTACGAGAACTTCGAGAAAATAAGGACATTATTATAAAGAGGGCAGATAAAGGAGATACAGTGGTAATACTATATAAACATGATTATATTAATAAGTTAGATTCAGTTGTGTCTGATACCTCCACTTATCGTGAAGTGGACCCGGCACTGTTTACCAATTTGGTAAATAAATACAATAAAACGTTAACCACATATCGTAAAAACGACTACATTACTATGGTTCAGTTGAAGGAATTGAAGGCCAGAACATACAATATTCCTGCACTTTTTGGTCAGGTAAAATTACACAAGCCTGGATTTCCGATTCGACCTATTGTTTCCTACAGGAACTCGGCATTTTCAGCCTTAGCCACACATGTATATAATATTATAAAACCTTTTAGACAAGTTATACAATTTGGGATTAAGAATTACGATACATTATTTAATAATCTTAAAGACTGTAGACTCGGCGACAATGACAATTTATTCTCATTAGATGTTACCTCATTATATACGAATGTAAACGTTGAATACACATTAGATATTATTTGGGATATGTTAAATAAAAACTCGACACCGATTAATTATACGAAGCTGCCCATTAAGGAAATTTTTCACTTAATTAAACTATTAGCTGAGGCTAACTACATCACCTTTCGAGACAAGGTGTACAAACAAATTTTTGGATTACCAATGGGTTTGAGCCTGAGTGGCTTAATGTCAGAGATCTATCTCTCAACGATTGAACAGATACATTTGACACCTTATCGTCCCCGTATCACATACTATGGGAGGTATTTAGACGATGTTCTAGTTATTACTGATAGTAGTACTATCCAAGACATTTTACATTCGTTTAATAACATTCATTCTAGACTCAAATTTACATTGGAAAGGGAAGATACGGATACTAAGTCATTAAACTTTCTAAATTTCACGCTTACCCGTGACTCGAACAAAATACAATTTAGCATCTATCGAAAACCCACAAACACCGGTATGCTTCTTCATTATAATAGCTACCACCCGTTCACCTACAAAAGATCGATTATCTTTAATCAATTTCTAAATGCTTATAAATATTCAACGACGGATTCTGCTTTGGACTCAGAAATACAAATATTAACTAGCAGATTCTTGAACAGGGGTTATCCCATTAACACAATAAATCGAATTAGGGTACAAGCTAAGGATAGGATAAAAAATACTACACCAATCAACAATAGTAATATCAAAAAATACTTTATTTCTGTCCCATATGTTGAACAGTGGCACAAACAACTTAACAGATTCTTTAAAGATACCGAATTTAAAATTATAGCTAGGCCTATACGGAAGTTACACACTATACTGAACAATCGCTCGGTTCTTTCCGCGTTCGCAACACAAATTAATGATCTAGTATACAACATTTCTTGCGGTGATTGCGACTCGTCTTACCAGGGTTCGACGCGGTTTTCTCTTAATATTCGTGTAAATCAACACGAAGCCTCAGTTCGTGCTTCTCGTTCAGCAGCGTCAGAATTAGCCTTTCATGCCATTAACGAAAAACATACTTTTTTATTTAACGAGGCCAAAATACTTAACGTTCAACGTAATTATATGCGACTATTAATTGCAGAAACCGTTGAAATTAAATTACACGAGAATTCTGTTAATGTTCGTCGGCCATATTTGATCTCCGATGCGTGGACCTTTACGCGCATGCGCGAAGACATATAATCACTATTTAAGGTGCAGGTTTAGCCTGATTCGGTAATTTTCATTCCTGTGATCACGACAGTCGGTCGAAAAGCATTGTCAGCTTCAGGAAGGAAAATCGTTTTGAATATTTTCGTTAGATTCTTTTAATTGTGTTAATTTGAATTTAATTGTTTTGAATTGATTTTGAATTGTGTTAAATTGATTATTTAATTATTTATATTTTACTTTAATTATATTTATATTTTACTTTAATGTACCGGTAAGTTGTCGATTTTTTCGTTTTTTCCCGTTTTAATTTCTGGAGGGTATCATACGGAAGTGTTCCACGTACTATATTGAGGTATACTCCTCTTATTAATTTACTAATGGAAGACTATTGTACAAATTGGAGCAGAATGGTATTAAGGGTAAGTTGCTACAATGGATAAAAGGATGGTTGAGTGGGAGAAGACAGAGGGTGGTAATCAATGGAGGCTGCTCTTCGTGGACTAATGTTATTAGTGGAGTCCCACAGGGTTTGGTGTTGGGTCCTCTGTTGTTTTGTACATTTATCAATGATATTGATGAAAGTATATCAGGCTAAGTGTCGAAGTTTTCAGATGATACAAACGTTGGGAGGGGGTTGTTAATGACAGTAATGGCAGTGTGCTACTGCAACAGGATCTAGATAATCTGGGCTAAGAAGTGGCAACAGAAGTTTAACCTTGACAAATGCAAAGTACTCCATATGGGTAGAAGTAACCCCAGAGAATCGTACCAACTGTGTGGTACTAAACTTAAGTTGGTAGAAAATGAAAAAGACCTGGGAGTAATTGTGCAGTCAGATATGAAGTTTTCTGACAATGCAGACAGGCTGGCAGGGCAGGTCATGGGGTTTTGTCAATGATATATAGGAATTTTGCTAGCAGGGAAAAGGAGGTAACTGTCCCTCTGTATAAGGCAATGATCAGGCCATACCTTGATTACTGTGTACAGGTCTGGAGGCCTCATTTTAGGAAGGATGTAGATTTCTTTGAGCGTGTACAGAGAAGGGCAACAAGATTGGTGAGGGGAACAAAGGGATCCTCTTACGAAGAGAGGCTTACGTTCTGCAAATTGCAGTGGCTGGAGACTGGCACCTGCATGGTGATCTGATTGAGGTGTATAAGGGTTTGAATGGATTGAGCACGCTGAATTCTGATAGAATCCTTCCACTTGTTCAGATTACGAACCTAAGTGGGCATAAATTCAAATTAAGAAAAGACAGATCTAGAATAGATTTGCGGAAATTTGCCTTTAACCAGCGGGTGGTTAATTGCTAGAACAAACTCCCATCTGTTGTGGAAGTTGATAGGTTAAATAAATTGATTTTTTTTTTTTTTTTTTTTGGCTGTTGCTGCATAAGCTGATACACTTGCTTTCTTCCATGCCACTACTACTACTACTACTACTACAACCCTGCCAACCTTTGTTTTGTCTGCAAACATGGATATTAAGCTTGATATACCATCATCAATATCATTTATATGATACAGAAAACAACAATGGACCCAACACTGAGCCCTGAGGTACTCCACTAATTACATTAGTCCACAATGAGCAGTGTCCATTGATTACCACTCTCTGTCTTCTCCCTCTCAACCACCCCTTAATCCACAGCAGCAATTTTCTTCCAATGCCACACTGCTCCAATTTGTACAGTAGTCTTCCATGCGCAACAGTATCAAAAGCCTTTCTAAGATCCAAATAAATAATATCAAAGTTATTCCCTGCATCCAGTTCTTTTGTGACTGCATCATAGTATCCAGTCAAATTGGTCAGGCAAGACTTTCCGTTAACATAACCATGCTGTGTCCGAGCTATAGCTGAAGTCTTGTCTAGATGACGCTGCACTGCTTCTTTAACCAGTGCCTTCATTAATTTTCCTGGAACAAAAGTTAAATTCACAGATCTATAATTACTTATGGCAGCCTTTGATCCTCCTTTGTGAATTGGGGGTCATATTTTCACATCTCCAGTGTATGGGTACCTCCCCCTGAGTCAAAAGAAGTTCTCATAATTATGGCTAAGGTTTGCTTACTTCCTTTGCTGCCTCCTTTAACATAACTGGATAGATCTTATCCACCCTGGGTGCCATTTTTATGTTTATCCTCAACAATTTTTCCTCCACTTTCCAGTCAATTATTACAAAATCATCTAACTCACTGCCAGAGTTTACTTCACCTCTGGCATTCCCCTTCCTGAATAACTCTTCATGTGTGAATGTAGATGCAAAATACTCATTTAGTTTGTTAGCCACCTGAAAAGGATCATCAACTGTTGAACAATCAATATCCAGTGGACCAATCTGATTCATCACTTTCCTCCTAGAGTTTACATAAGTAAAGAACTCTTTTCTGTTTTTCTTTGCATCCTTTGCCAAGGATTTCTCATAATCTGCCTTTGCCTGACTAAACTCCTTTGTGACTTGGTTACAGACCAGCTTATATCTATCATAGACTTCCATGTCACCCATTAATTTATATGTATCACATGCATTTTTCTTCTCTGCCATATGTCTCATTAGTACATCTGACATCCATTCAGGCCTAAACCTTGAACGATATTTCTTAGTTGGTATGTAAAGCCTTTGCTTTCCATTTTGAATTTGCTGTTGGTAACATCATCAGTTGGTCACACTGTATAGAATTTAAATACCATCTCAGACCATCACAGTCGCCTTTACAAATGCAAAAACTCTTCCCTTTACCCCTAATGGTAGTTACCTCTTTGAGTAAATCCCACTTCAGCACACTGTGATAACTGCCACCTAGTGGTTCCTTTATCTGCAGATTCTTAATGCATGAAGATCACTACTGCTAATCAGATCAAGAGTATTACTCCCTCTAGTTGCCTCCCGAACATGCTGACGTAGAAAACAAGCATCCAATAAATCCACAAAAGCCTTGCTGGTGTGTGTGACCAACCCATAAATTCCAGTCAATATCTGGGAAATTAAAATTCCCCATTATAAGATTCTCTGATTTACTGGCCCACTCTATTTCCCTGTACATTGTCTTATTATACTCATCAGAGTTATTAGGCCTATAGCACACTCCTACTCTCAATTTTGATCTCCCAATGCTTATGTCACACCAAACTGACTCGACACTGCACACGTCCAGCGATGTCGACTGGCTTCATTTCCTCGGATTTTATGTTTCTTAACTAATAGCATAACCCCTCCTACTTTCCTATCCTGTCTATCCTTTCTGTACACATTGTGCTCCCCAAATTCCAGTTTTGTATTCCTTATATCTGTGTGACACCACATCTCTGATATCCCAACAATATCTGCCTTTGATGTTTTCAGCAATACCTCAAATCCATCAAATTTATTTACCAAACTCCTAGCATTGATATACACGCAAGTATACATGCACCTGTTCCTATTCTTAGCTACACTAACACAACCCATGTGTTTACTTGTACCGCAATGACACCCAGCAGTCTCGAAAATACCTTGCATCTTATTTTCCAGGCTGCTGCTCATTCCAATAGAAGCAGTGCAAGAATCACTTTCACCTCTGCTAGTGGCTACTGTTAATCTATTAGTCCTTGTATCCCTCCAAGCTAGCAGTTTTCCGACCCACCCAACACTGCCTCAGTAGCATCAGCAAATATTCTTGCACCCTTTCTATTTAAGTGTATCCCATCCCTGTAGAAGCAGTATCTCCTATTAACAAGTACAGGCTGGAAAAAATTCTGCCCCTTGAGCCATGCACAATCTTTCCAGGGCCAAATTGATCGACAGGGCTCTCATCATATACTCCCTCCTATCGTGTCTGGGCAGAATTGCAGACACTTTCAAATTCAACCATAATTCACAGCTTTTTTTCAACAGTGACCTGTACTTGTTAAGGAATTCTGCCGGTCTCCTACTCTTAATATCATTAGTGCCAACGTGCACAACTATATCACCTTTTGTGCCCTTAAAAGATATCTGCTCTACAACATTTCAGCCTTTGGCACTGGCAGACATGCCCTGGTCCTGTTCCACCTATCCTTTTTACAAAGCATGTTCCCCCGTTTCCCTAGCAATAGAGTCACCAACAATTACTAGTTCCTGTGGGACCAGTGCATTCTGCTTTGGGGTTGCCGCTGTATTGCGTGATGATCAAGTGCAAGCTCTGGCGTTGATGTGGGCAGCTCAGAGCTTGACGGGCCCCTCAATTTAGTTCCTTCTAGGGCATCCACCCTGTCCTTTAAGCTCTCATATAGGCCCATAACAACACTGAGTTGTCGCCTGATTTCCTTACACTCCTTACATCGTGCACACACACACACACACACACACACACACACACACACACGACATCCCCCATGGCAATATCATGTCCTGTACCCGATTGCTCCACAAACATCAAGCAAGCAGTGCATTTTAAAAAGATGTGATTCAGAGGGCAACTGCCCCCTTCAGTTCTCCCCTGAGCCACAGCACTCCCATTAGCTTGAGCCTTTTGCTTTGCTGCTCTGATCTGAGTCATGATTTCGATTTAATTTCAATAAAATTTCAATTTCAGTACAAAATTATAACCCGGAACTTGTATCCCAACACAGTTATAACACTATATATCTATATATATTTTTCAGTATCGAGTATTATCTACGAATTCCATTTATATAAATTCCGTATCAAGTTATGTATTAATTAACTATGTTACGTTTGTAAAATCTAAGTCATTATATGTATTTAGTTAAAAAGTACAATTTAACTGACAATGATGTTTAACAAGATTAATAGATTTTACTGATTAATTGACAATATTATATTATATACTATACTATACTAAGCTAATGCTATCTAGTTCGGGATATAACGTTGTATCGTATAACAATGGTGGCAAGTTACGATCGGTAAGTCTATGGACACTTAAGTATTAATTAACTTGCAAAATCTCACTGTCTCGATTCAGAATAAACCAAGGATCTTGACTAGGTCTATAAGCTACTTATAGAAAATAATTTTTAATATAACAGTTGGTCAATAAAGCAGCTAAATATGGCTAAAAAAACTTCTCGTTCAGCAGAGCTGCAAAACTTGTAACATGTGGATTGGATACCCTTACCGATACTAAGTAATAACTTACAAAATCTCTATCTAAGTTCAACTTTAAACTAAGTATCATAACTAGGAATATAAAGCTACTGTAGAAAATAAGTTAATATGCCAATTTAAGCTAATAAAACAGAAAAACTTCTCTACTCCAGGAGCAGTAAAAACTTTGCCAGAACAAGGCTACTCTCGTTCCCAATGAATTTATTTTTTCAGACTGTTACTTCTACAACAGCAGATGGTAGTTATTTTCCAACAATAAACTACTTTTTGGCTGAAGGCAAATTTCAGCACACCTATCTTGAAGCCATCCTTCCAATAAGAGGGGGACATAAATACGGTTTGAATTTATGTCGCCTCTTGTGTAGCCTGAGCAGGAGGAAGTTGGGCATCAGCATTTAGCTTATTCAATCCATTCAGAGCCTTAAACACACCGATTAGATCTCCTTGCAGATGCCTAGTCTCCAGATGCTGCAATTTGCAGAACTGAATCCTTTCTTGGTAAATTTGCCTTTTTTGTTTCCCTCACCAATCTCATTGCTCTTCTCTGCACCCATTCCAACAAATCCACATCATTCCGAAAATGATGTGGATGTTAGCATTAGCATTAGCAGAGGGATTTGATGCAAGAAAGCAAGCTTATGCAGCATCAGCCAAAAAAAAAAAAAAAAAAAACCCACTAACACTTCACCCCTCTGTTCGTTCAAAATACCTGTCCAGCTGAGCCTTAAACTTATTTAGGCTATCAAACTCCACCACAAGGGATGGAAGTCTGTTCCACCAACCAACCACCCGCTGGCTAAAGGCAAATTTCCGCACGTCTATCCTACATCTGTCTTTCCTCAATTTGAATTTATGCCCTCTCAGGTGATTTTTCTGAGCTAGAGGAAGAATCCCATCAGCATTGAGCATGCTTAAACCATTCAAGGCTTTATACACCTCTATCAGATCGCCTCGCTGGTGCCTAGTCTTAAGACACTGTAATTTGCAAAACTTAAGCCTTTCTTCGTAAGAGCACCCCTTTGTTCCATTCACTAATCTTGTTGCCCTTCTCTTTACTCATTCCAGCAGCTCTACATCCTTCTTGAAATGAGGCGTCCAGACCTGTATACAGTACTCTAGGTGTGGCCTGACCATTGCCTTATACAATGGAATAATCACCTCCTTATCCCTGCTGGAAAAATTCCTGTATATCATTGACAATACTCCATGAGCTACTCTTGCAGCCCATCTGCACTGCTCAGAGAACTTCATATCTGCCTGCACAACCACCCCCAAGTCCCTTTCATTCTCTACCACTGTCAGTGTAGTACCACAGAGTTGATACGTTGCTCTGGGGTTGCTGTTTCCCATGTGTAGTACTTTACATTTGTCAATGTTAAACTTCATTTGCCACCTCTCAGCCCATCTGCTCAACCTTTCCAGATCCTGTTGCAGCAGCATAGTGTCAGTAGTGACCTTGACAACCCTGCCAACCTTTGTATCGTCTGCAAACTTGGACATTAAGCTTGATATACCATCATCAATATCATTTATAAATACAGAAAACAATAATGGACCCAACACTGAGCCCTGAGGGACTCCACTAATAACATTAGTCCACGATGAGCAGTGTCCATTGATTACCACTCTCTGTCTTCTCCCCCTCAACCACCCCTTTATCCATAGCAGCAATTTGCCTCCAATGTCACACTGCTCCAATTTGTGTAGCAGTCTTCCATGTGCAACAGTATCAAAAGCCTTTCTAAGATCCAAGTATATAATATCAAAGTTATTCCCTGCATCCAGTTCTTTTGTGACTGCATCATAGTATCCAATCAAGTTGGTCAGGCAAGACTTCCCCTTAACAAAACCATGCTGTGTCCATGCTATAACTGAAGTCTTGTCTAAATGATCCTGCAGTGCTTCTTTAACCAGTGCCTCCATTAATTTTCCTGGAACAGAAGTTAAGCTCACAGGTCTATAATTACTTGTGTCAGCCTTTGATCCTCCTTTGTGAATTGGGTCACATTTGCACATTTCCAGTCTATGGGTACCACCCCTGAGTCCAAGGAAGCTCTCATAATTATGGCTAAGGGTTTGCTTACTTCCTTTGCTGCCTCCTTTAATATAACTGGATAGATCCCATCCACCCCGGGTGCCTTTCTTGTGTTTATCTTCAACAGTTTCTCCTCCACTTTACTCCCAGTTATTTCAAGATTCTGTAGCTTACTGCTAGAGTTGAATACACCTCTGGCATTCCCCTTGCTGAATAACTCCTCATGTGTGAATGTCGATGCAAAATATTCATTTAGTTTATTAGCTACCTGAGCAGGATCATCAACAGTTGACCCATCAATATCAAGTGGACCAATCTGATTCATCCCCTTCCTTCTAGAGTTTACATAAGTAAAGAACTCTTTGCTGTTTTTCTTTGCATCCCTTGACAAGGATTTCTCGTAATCTGCCTTCGTCTGCCTAACCTCCTTTGTAACTTGGTTGCATATCAACTTGTATCTATCATAGGCTTCTGTGTCATGTGTTAATTTGTAAGTATCCCATGCATTTTTCTTCTCTGCCATATGCCTCATTAGTTCATCTGACATCCATTTTGGCCTAAACCTTGAACAATATTTCTTAGTTGGTATGTAAAGTCTAGTAGCTTCCAAGATAAGTTCTTTGAATGCTTCCCATTTTGAATTTGCTGTTGGTAACATCATCAGTTGGTCCCACTGTATAGAATTTAAATACTGTCTCAGTCCATCGTAGTCGCCTTTACGGAAGCAATAACCCTTCCCTTTACCCCTAATGGTAGTTACCTCTTTGAGTAAATCCCACTTCAGCACACTGTGATCACTGCCACCTAGTGGTTCATTTATCTGCAGATTCTTAATGCATGAAGAATCACTGCTGATAATCAAATCAAGAGTATTACTCCCTCTAGTTGTCTCCCGAACATGCTGATATAGAAAACAATCATCCAATAAATCCACAAAAGCCCTGCTAGTGCGTGAGTAACCAGCCCCCAAATTCCAGTCAATATCTGGGAAATTAAAATCTCCCATTATAAGACTCTCTGATTTACTGGCCCACTCTATTTCCCTGTACAGTTCCTTATTATACTCATCAGAGTCATTAGGCCTATAGCACACTCCTACTCTCAATTTTGATCTCCCAATGCTTATGTCACACCAAACTGACTCAACGCTGCACTGTCCAGCGATGTCGACTGGCTTCACTTCCTTGGTTTTTATGTGTTTCTTAACTAATAGCATAACCCCTCCCCCTTCCTATCCTGTCTATCCTTTCTGTAGACGTTGTACTCCCCAAATTGCAGTTCTGCATCCCTTATATCTGTGTGACACCACGTCTCTGATATCCCAACAATATCTGCCTTTGATGTTTTGAGCAATACCTCAAATTCATCAAATTTATTTACTAAACTCCTAGCATTGGTGTACACACAAGTATACCTGCACCTGTTTCTATTCTTAGCTACCCTAACACAACCCATGTGTTTACTTGTACCGCAATGGCTCCCAGCAGTCATGTTCCAGACAGTACTCAAGATGTGGCTTAACTGTTGCCTTGTACAACAGGATAATCACCTCCTTATCCTTGCTGGAAAAATTCCTGTATATCATTGAAAAATCCCATGAACTCTCCTGGCAGCCAGCCTGCACAGCTCAGAGAACTTCATATCTGACTGCACAATTACCCCCAGATCTTTTTCATTCACACATTACCCACACAGTTGGTTTATTTGTTGTTTGTTATTTGGTTTTTAGGAGCATTAGCAACTAAGGCCATATTGCTCCGGGGATATGCGGTGGTCATTCCCTGTACTTTCCACATCCTCCATATTTGGTGGGCATGGACTTGAACCCCGGTCTAATCAAGAAGCATATGCTACGCACTGCTGCTCCTGCCCACCTGGCTACGGAGGCACCACACAGTTGGTACATTAATCTGAGGTTACTGCTACACATAAGCAGTATTTTGCATTTGTCAATTTTAAATTTCATTTGCTACTTCTCAGCCCGTCTGCCTGATTTTTCTAGATCTTGTTGCAGTAGCATAATCTAATTACTGCCATTTTGCAGAACTCAACTTCTTGCAATCCATCTATACCATTTCCTCCATAAATTGAATTTATAGCACTTAGTTCCGGAAACATTTATAACAGTGAAAATTTTACCTTCATTCATTTGACTATCCCCTCTCAGAGCCTTATAGATCTCAGCAAGTTTCCTTCTAAAGTACTTATGTGCTAAGTCCTGTATCTCATATCAAAGTCTTTCCTTATACAGGTGGCCTTTTGCAGATCTCACAATTGAGTTCTCCATCCATGAAAACTCTTTTGAGAAGCTTTATGTCTGTTTTTCAGGTGCGGTCTCCATTCTTGGATGTAGTATTCTAAGTGTAGTCTTACAATTTCCTTATATAGTGGGATTATGACTTTCCTATCTCCATGAGGAAATGTTCAATAAATCATTTGTAGGATACTATGGGACTTTCTTGCTGCCTGTTAGTACTTCTTAAAGAACTTCATATCGATCCATACCATAACACCCAAATTCCTTTCTTCCTCTACTATTTCTAATTCATCCACCACCAAGTGTGTTAAGTTATTTAGGATCACTATCCTTCAAGTGGAAGACCTTTCAATTTGCTGCATTAAAACATTGGTACTTTTTTGGTCATCCTTTAAGATAACCAAGGAGCACAGCTTGGGTCTGATCATTAACCACTCTATCAATCTTTACATCCATTGCAAATTTTGCCATCACACCCTCAATCATTTCATCAACAGTGGTACCAGAATTGATTCTTGGAAGATTTCACTTCTAACTTTAGATCAATCCAAAGATTAACTATTAATCAAAACATGTGATTTCAACATTGTTCCAGCCTACTCTGACCTCCCCATGAGAGGACAGTGAAATGCTTTGCTAAAATCCAAATAAAGTTGAGTTAATATTGATTCAATATTGAATCAGCATGATGTAACATAAGTACTGGGAAAACAAAAATGGAGATTAAGAGTATGTTATAGGTCTAATGATTGTTATGTGTATAATTAACACCTGTAGAAACATGCAGAGTGGGCCAGTAAATCAGAATAGCAGGACTTTTGTAAATTTGTTGTATGATTGTTTTCTACACTAGCATGTTAGAGAGGCAACAGGAGAAATCAATACACTTGATCTGATTATTAGCAGCAACTCTTCATGCATTAAGAATCTGCAGATAAAAGATCCACTAGGTGGCAGTGATCACAAAGTATTTATGTGGGATTTACTTAAAGATGTAACTACTGTTAAGAGCAAAGGGAAGGACTTTTGCTTTTGTACAGGTGACTAGAGTGATCTCAGACAGTTTTTAAATTCTATGCAGTGAAACCAAATGATGATCCAGCATTCAAGAATGTAATCTTAGAAGCTATAAAAACAAGGCCTTTTATACCAATAAAGAATATTGTTCAAGGCTTTCCTAAATGGTTGTCAGATGAACTGGTGAGATTAATAGCAGAGAAGAAAAATGTATGGTTTGCATATAAATTATCAGATGACAGAAGTCTACAGTAGATATAAGATGGTCTGCAGTGGAAGCACAAAGGAAGTTAGGCAAGCTAAGGCAGATTACAAGAAATTTCTGGCAAAGAGAAGCAGCAAAGATTTCTCTACATATGTAAAGACTACAAGGAAGGGGATAAATCACATTGGTCTACTAGATATGAATTGCTTAACTGTTGATGACTTCAACAGTTAAGCAATTACTGACAGATTGCTGTCAGTAATTGATTGCTGACAGCAATGGTACTCAGACAACTGTACTCAGATTGCTGACAAACTGAATGTGTGTATTTTGCATTTATATTCACACAGGAATTTTTTAGGAGTAGGGATGCCTGAAGTTTTTCAAATTCTAACAGAGAGCTAAATTATTTTGTGATAACTGAGAGGTAAGTGGAATTAAAACTGTTGAAGACATAAAAATGGCAGCTGGGATAGATAGATCTATCCCAGTTGCCATTTTAGGTTATATTAAATTAGACTTATATTAAAGGAGGCAAGCAAACTAGCTAAAATTATTAGATTTAGCTATTTAATATTCAGCTATTATTAGATTTCAGAAAAGATTTTGGTACTGTTGCACATAAAAGACTGCTGTACAAATTGGAGCAATGTGGCATTAAGGGCAAATTACTGCTATGGATAAAGGGATGGTTGAGTGGGAGAAGACGGAGTTGTTATCAATGGGCACTGCTCTTCTTGGACTAAGTTATTAGTAGATTCTCCCAGGGTTCAGTATTGGAACCGTTTATTTTTCTGTATTTATTAATGATATTGATGAAGTATATTATCAAGCTTAATGTGTAAGTGTGCAGATGACACGAAGGGTGGTTAATGACAGTAATGGTATTCTATAGCAACAAGATTTTGAAAAATTAGGCAGATGGCTGAGAAATGTCAATTGAAGTTTAATGTTGACAAATTTGCAGTGTACTGTACATAGGTAGCTGTAACCACAGATTAATTTATCAACTATTTTGTGCCACACTCAGGGTAGTGGACAATGAAAAAGACCTGGGGTTAATTGTGCAGCCAGATATGAAGTTCTCTGAGCAGTACTGATAGGTGCCAAGGGAGCTCATGTGCTTTTATCAATGATATAGCGGAATTTTTCCAGCAGAGTCAAAGAGGTGATTATTCTGTTGTATAAGGCAATGCCATGTCTCGAGTATTTCATACTGGTCTGGAAGCCTCATTTTAGGAATATCGTGGATCTCCTGGAAGAGAAGCAGAGAAAAGCAACTTAGTGACAGGAACAAAATGTCTTTTACAAAGAAAGGCTTGTCTGAAAATTTCTGTGTGTGGAGAAATTTGACCAGTGTTTTTCAACCTTTTCCCAAAGGGCTTTTTTAGACATTTTTTTTTCCTAATTGCCCCCCACCCCACAAAATTTTAAAAAGAAAATACTTTACACTTACACTCTTTTTATTCAATGGAATCTCTGAGCCTGATGCTTCTTAGCTAAAAGTTCAATGTTTGGTATGATGTTAGTAAGTTTAATTCTAATGTCTCCTCTTGAACATAAATTCTGTTTCTTTCCTTTGTTAATATTTTATTTACTGAACTGAAACCACTTTCAACCATATAGGACGTTGGAAAACAAAGAAGTTTTTGGCCCATTTCAGACCACATTGTTGGATAAAGAAGTTTAGTTGCTTTTGATCCCCACAACTCAGCCATTCCACCTTTTTCGAATTTATATTTGCATTCTTCATTACATTTTAATTTAATGAGTTCTTGAATTTCTTCACTAGCAGACCTGGCATCGCATCCAGTTGGATCTAACATCCATGGCTTCACTTCAAAATAAAATAAATCTGAAAATCTATTTTTCATTTCACCTTTTAAAGAACACAAATGATCTGAATAATTCTTAAGATCATTCTCGGTGAAAGATTCATTAATTTCAGCTAACCATACCATGAAATTGTTTTCTTATTAAATTTATTTCAAATGTTTCCAGTTTTTCAGTGAAGGCTTTTAATACGTGTTTGCAGTCTATCACTGTAATTAATTTCCCTTGAAGTTGAAGTAACACTTCATTAAGTTTTTGAAAATTCCAAGCCATATAGTATATGTTGTTTTTGTGTTTGCTTCATGGAGCAATTAGCACAATTGCTATCTACATGATGTGCTGCCAATGAAGTTTATAATACCACTTTTAATTTCTTTTGTTGTTTCGGTTGTCTTAATGCTTCATTTGCTTTTGTATTAGGCAAATATAGCTTGGGTTGGAGGCACCCATGACTAATTTACAAAGATGGGCAAATAATAATTCTTTTTTTTTTTTGTCATTATTTTATTATTACTTTATTTTTATTTTACTTTATTGACTGAACTACAAATTTAGAAGGTAAGTTCAGTGAAGCAAATAAACCCAAAGCTGTTCCAAAAAGATGCAACAGTAATAAAGTTTACATGTGTGCTGTATGGAAATTGGATGTAAGCTTACTCTACATAACATTAGTGTTTTCAGCTTTTTGTTTTCTTTTCTTTCCTTTTTAATTAAAAAAAATAATAATGTCCATGGAAAGTTCTCAAAAGAAAAAAAGAAAAGCATGGTCAGTTCAAGAAAAGCTAGCTGCACTGGACTTACTAAAATGGGAAAAGACACAAGTGGAGGTGCCTTGACAAATAAGCGTGTGGGTGGGGAATCCATTCTCAGGGGATAGAAAAAAGGTGAAGCAAATCTTATGCTAGCTTGGAATTGTGGTCCAACACTAGCAGGCAACAAGTGACTTGATACTAGTGAAGGTTTTCAGCAAAAGCAGCTTCAGACAGCAAGTGATTGGCCTACTGGATAATGCCATGTTCACATGGCTCATGAAAGAACATGCAGAAGTAATGCCTATATGTCATGAAATTATCAGGAGCCAAGCTGAAAAACTTAAGAAAGACTTAGACAACCAGCACAAAGTACAAGTATATGAGAAAGAATTCAAAGTGAGCAAGGGCTGGCACAGCTGATGGAAAAAGAAGCATGGAATTTGCCAGGGTTACAATTTCTGGTGAAACTGGATCTGCAGACACCAAAGCTGCTGTTGACTATCCATCACAATTAAAAGTTGTCATACAAGAAGGCGGCTATGTTCCAGAACAAATTTACAAATGCAACAAAACAGGACTTTGTTATTGCATGCTTCCTAATAAGATACTAGTTTGTAAATACAATGAACAAAAGGCACAGTGCTATAAAGTGATGAAGGAGAGGGTGACAACATTGCTGTTTTGTGACAATAAAACCTAGAAAAATTGAGGGTGGTAAGGCATTTCCACCATAAAAAAAATGGAGGTGTCAGCATTTTCGTATTGCCACAGTAAGAATGCCTGAATAACAGCAGAAATTCTCAAGGAATGGTTTCATAAACTTTTCGTGCCATCCGTGTGTGCTCATTTAAGAAAGAACAATATAGAAACTAAAGCACTTTTGCTGATGGACAACTGTCTTGACCACCCTCCTGCCGAAAACCTCATAAGCCGTGACGTTTTAAGGTGAACTATTTGACAAAGAATAACACCTAAAAGATCCAATCTTTGGTCAAGGCATGATATTGACCTTCAAGACTACAGGAAAAATTTAATCAAACAAATAATGAGGAAGTATCCATAACAGAATTCCCGAAGAAGCTCACACTGAGTAGTTTTTTTGACTTGGCAGAAAAGGCATGGGGACCTATATTGTCATCTACAATTGAGAAGTGTTGGGAGTGAGGTTTATGTGAAGCATTTGCAATTGCACCTGACTCAGAGGAACAAGAAAAATATGATGAAGAGAAGTCTAACTCAGAGGAAGAGTTTGAAGGGTTCACTCGAGAGGATATCGATAAGGCAAATGCAGTTTATCAGGAACTGATTATGCAGTCCCAACATTTATGACTGGACCCATATGGATGATGATTGTCATAATTATTGAATGTTTAAGTATGACAATCATCATACTTAAGTATTAGTATTAGTAATGGCCGCATGGTGTAAGAAAGCCTATGGCTTATGCTGCACCAGCCAAAAAAAAAAAAAAAAAAAAAAATCCGAACAAAAAAAAAGATAAAAACAAAAAAATAAATAAATAAATAATAATAATTAATAAAAAATAAATAAAATAAAAAATAAAATTAAATTAAAAAAATAAAAAAATAAATAAATAAAAAGGAAATTAAACCTATCATCCTATGCGCTTCCCTTACCCGAAAGTACTATCCAGATGACCTTTGAATTTCCCCAAACTGTCGGCCTCTACCACCCATGAAGGCAATTTATTCCAGTAATTTATAACTCGCTGGCTAAAATAAAACTTCCTGCAGTCCAATCTAAACATTTCCCCCCGTAACTTGAATTTATGTCCCCTAGTTCTAGCATCATTTATAATCTTGAAAATTTTGTCCTCATTCATTTTACTGATGCCTCTCAGAGCCTTAAACACCTCAATCAAATCTCCTCTAAGGTGACTAGTTTCCAAACTCTGCAACCCACATATTCAAAGTCTTTCTTCATAAGGATGCCCTTTTGCCGATCTCACCAGGCGAGTTACCCTTCTTTGCACCCTTTCAAGAAGCTCGATGTCTTTCTTTAGGTGCGGTCTCCATACTTGAACACAGTATTCCAAGTGTGGTCTAACATAAGCCTTATATAATGGGATTATCACGTCCCTATCTCTACTTGCAAAAGTTCAATAGATCATCGATAGGACACCATGGGCCTTCCTTGCAACCTGTTTACAATGCTCAGAGAATTTCATGTCTGACCGTATCGTAAACACCCAAGTCCCTTTCCTCCAGTACTGGGTTTAGTTGAACTCCACCAAGTGAATAAGTTTTTTTGGGATTACTGTTTTCCAGGTGTAATACCTTACACTTTGTTGGATTAAAGCACAGCTGCCATTTTTCTGACCATTCCTGAAGTCTATCTAGGTCTCTCTGAAGAAGCTCAGCTTGACAGTGATCATTAACTACTCTACCAATTTTAACATCATCTGCAAATTTAGACATCATGCCCTCTATCCCTTCATCAATGTCGTTTATGAATATTAAAAACAACAGTGGTCCTAATACTGATCCTTGGGGAACCCCACTTCTTACATCAACCCAATCTGAGGAATAGCCATTTATCACAACCCTCTGCCTCCTGCCCTGAAGCCATCCTTCTATCCATCTAAGGATTTTCCCAGTGATTCCAACCTGTTCCAGCTTATAAAGCAACCGCTCATGTGGGACTGAGTCAAAAGCTTTGCTGAAATCTAAATAAACAATGTCGAAATTATTCCCTAAATCCAGCTCGTGAGTGACCCTTTCGAAATAGCAAACCAAATTTGTTAAACATGATTTTCCCTTTACAAAACCATGCTGAGTATCCTTGAGAATTTCAATTCAATCCAAATGATCCTGAATTCCACCCTTGATCATTGCCTCCATGATTTTCCCTACTACTGAAGTCAGACTGACAGGTCGATAATTTCCAACTTCACTTTTAGAGCCACCCTTATGTATGGGAGATACATTTGCACTTTTCCAATCCAAGGGAATCTCCCCAGAGTCTAGTGATGTTCGCATAATTAGCCTCAATGGTTTAATGCACTCGCTTGCCGCCTCTCTTAAGATTATAGGGTATATTCCATCAACTCCAGGAGCTTTACTGGTCTGTAGGCTCGAAAGTTTTTTCATTAAATAATCTTGCGAAATTTCAATATCATTAATTACATATATTTTAACTTCGCTCTCACAATTTCCCATTGCCACAAAAGGCTTTTCATTTGTAAATATCGATGCAAAATAACTGTTGAGTTCATCTGCAACGGCAGCTGGTGTATTTATTACTATCCCCTTTCCCTTACGTAAAGGTCCGATCTTGTTTGTCCTGCTCTTCTTGGCATTTATATATGTGAAGAATTCTTTATCCCCCCCTCTTTGCTCTGTTTGCTAGTGATTTCTCATAAACTGCCTTTGCCTGTTGAACCTTTTCTGTGGCTCTATTACACATCACCTTGTAGCTGTTATAGGCTTCAGTACTTTTTATTGCTCTGTAACCTTTCCATGCCACCTTTTTCTGCTCAAGTAATGCGGCAACTTCACTATTCATCCAACTTGGAACCCTTCTTGTGGAGTATTTTTTTAATGGTATATACAAATTCAAGGCATCTGTGATTAATGTTTTAAAAGCATACCACAGTTCAATTGTATTCATTCTCTGTGTGATATCTACCCAGTTAATAGAGGCCATGTAGTACCTTAAGGCATCGTAATTTCCTTTTCTGAAATTAAAACCCATTCCTTTGCCTTTTACTTCTGCTACCTCTCTCGTCATCATCCACCGTAGAACTCCGTGATCACTTCCTGCTACTGGTTCCTCTACTGTCAGCCCTGTTATGTCATCTGATTCATGTGTGATGATGAGGTCTAGGATATTCTTTTCTCTAGTACTTTCCCTGACACGTTGATACAAATAACTGTCATCTAGTTGATTTAAAAATTTTGTTCCCCATGTCGAGTTTCCTTCCCATTTACTCCAATCAATTAGAGGCAAATTGAAATCATCCATAATAAGGCATTGACGCTTACTTGCCCATTCCATTTGCATGTAGAGGCTTTTGTCATAATCTTCACAATCACCTGGTCTGTAGATTACTCCTACTCGCATTATACCTTTGTTTCCAACTATCTCACACCATACAGACTCTATACTAGCATGTGAAATGTCTGAATCCGGGAAAGCTATCGTCGCACTCAGGCTGCTTCTGATAAGAAGCATTACCCCACCACCCCTTCTATCTAACCTATCCTTCCTAAATACATTATACAAGCCGTACTTAAACTCATCATCCCCAATTTCCGGGTGGCACCACATCTCTGTAAGCCGTATTATGTCTGCGTTACTTGTTTTAACCAGTAACATACTGACCTTTCCAGTTCGAATTCACTCATTTTATTGACGACACTTCTAACGTTACTGTATAAAGAATTAAGATTTACTGTTCTTGTATATTTAACAACCCTTGAAGTTTTTTAGGCTCTCTTCCCTGATATTAGCTACCCGCTCATGTGAAACGTCTTTGCCCCCAGAACATCTAGATAATACGTCCAGTTGGGGTAACAGATAAGAACTCTTAAGGTATGTGCAAGAGTTACATTGACCAATATTATCAGAAGTATTCATAATTATATTACTCTAAGTCTCCAGGTCCAAACTGGAACCACATCTTGTGATAGCAGTGACAAAGAGGAAAATGACACACCACTTCCTCTGCTTCCTAACGTAACAGAGGCTTTAGCAGTCATGGTAACTGCACTTCAATGGCTAGAATCAGAGACTATAGATAGAATTCATATCCCGCATTTGAAATTAATTATTGAAATTGCAAAAAAATAATAAATGGGAGACAATGAAGCAATTAACTCTAGATTCATTTATTAAAAAAACACTATGTAATCAGGTACTATGTAGACTCCATCAAGAACTCATATCACACAATTATTTCAATGTTAAAACGTACATCATGTTATTTTCATGATCTTATTCTTTAGGTGCTTATCAATGCTTTTTTTTTTTTTTTTTTTTAATTGAACTTTACATGTGTGCATTGGTTGAGTGTAAAAAGTGTAACAATCATTATTTCAGTTACGTCCTTTGGGTTGGTGGTTTCTAATGGTTAAACATCAGTAAGTTTATGTCCAAAAATGTAAAATTCAATAAAATGAGAACTCACTTATAACATGGTCCAAAATTTTGGACCCCATCACCAACATTATATCAGATCTAAAGTGTACTCCGTGAATTTAATGAACAATTATAATGTACAATTTATGTTTTAAAAAAAAAACAAGAAAAAACATTTGAATGAATATATAAAATAATTAAGGAATGATATTATATTAAGAACATACTGACCTTTCCAGTTTCCCCAGATAGCCAACTATAAACACTCAAAGCTGGATCTGCATCTAGGGTATCCGGAAAGAGATCATCGTGGAAGTCCCTATATGACTGAAAGCAGGTAAGTTTTACATCAATATAACATATACATGCATATGATTCTTCTTTTTCTCTATCCAAGAATTCTCATTAATTGCAATATTAATTCCAAGTTAAAGTTAAACTTTTAGAAATGGTATTTAATAGTATAATGAAATATTTCTGTAAATGGAAAAGATGTGAACAACTCACCTTACGAGGTACCTGATATGACACAGGAACAACACAATCAGAACCAAGCAATAAAACCCTGTTGACTTCACCCTGCATGACCCGCATTGCTCTTTTAGGAATAAGAGCAATGCCTTTGATCTGCACATCACTTATATATCGGGCAGCTACAGCACAATTTGCAAAAGATATTTTAAATTAGTGTTGAAATATATACCAATAGATTGCATAAAATATATAAAGTAGTAGTAGCAATGGCAAATGATGCAAGAAAGCAAGCTTATATATTATAGACAAAAAAAAAACCAAAAAAAAATAAAAACAGTTCACTCATCTGAACCCTCCAAGAATTTGTTTAGTTCTCCCTTGAATTCATTCAACCCATCCACTTCCACAACAACCGATGGAAGCCTGTTTCAACAATCGAACACCCCCTGGATGAAGGCAAACTCTTACATATCTATCCAGCAATCATCCTTCCTCAATTTCAATTTATGCTTCCTCGTGTGTATTCTCAGCAAATGGAAGAATACCATTAACAACCAGCTTACTCAATCCAGTCAAAGCTTTAAACACCTAAATTAGATCTCACTCAAGCCACTGCAATTTGCAGAGTTCCCTTTCTGTCCTTTCTGTACACAATGTACTACTCAAAATCCAATTCTGCATTCTTTATATCTGTGTGACACCGGGTCTCTGACATCCCAACAATATCCACCTTTGATATCTTGACCCGAGCTTCAAATTTAAATCTATTTACTTGCCTGATGCACAAGAGTGAGCTCTGGCATTGAGTTGTGCAGCTAAGATCTAGAAGGGCCCCTCATTTCAAACTCTCATAGACATCCATCAGAATGCTGAGTTGGCACCTAATTTCTTCACACCCTCTGCACCTAGCACATACAATAGTGGCGAGATAAATTTCAGAAAGGGGGGCAGAAATGCCTAAACCCATTGGTAAACCAAATGTTTGTCGATAAATTTTATTGTTGGGTTTAGGCATTTCTGCCCCCCTTTCTGAAATTTATCTCGCCACTACTGAAAACCAAATTTTACAACCTTCCCCCTGAAATTAAATTATACATCCGCTACGCCGATGATATCCTAATAATAGGCAACAGAACAACCATAGACAATCTTTTTTTAAAATTCAATACAATACATGACAGGCTAAACCTTAGCCTCGAAATCGCAACGGACAACCAGATTAATTTTCTTAACCTCACTATTTATACAACAGACACAAATTTAAATACCAAGATTTTCAGAAAAAATACGCACACCAGTAAATATCTACATTTCGCTTCACATCATCCCCTTAGTACCAAAAAAGCTGTCCTACACAACCAAATCTACAGCGCTATCAAATTCACCTCTTCACAAAATGATCTACACAATGAACTTCAATACCTTACTGATAAATTCATAGCCAGGAGCTATCCCCCTCAACTCATCCAACACACAATATCCACCATTAAAAACAGTATTAATAACCCCACCAGACACAGTCACAAGACAAATACTCGCATAGTTCTCCCTTACCATAGTGAACTCGCAGCACAATTCCGACGTACATTCAAAGATACCAACATCTCCCTCACCTTCTCCACTTACAATAAACTAGGTTCCCTATTTAATTCTTACAAAGATACACATAAATATCCCATCAATGATCTCAATAACTTAATATATCTCATAAAATGCCAACCGAACTGCGACACCTGTTACATCAGCAGCACAACCACCAAATCCGGTTCCTCCACAACTTCCAATACCCGCGCACACTACCACTTCAACAGTTTCAAGACAAGTCAATCCTGCACTGAGTTAACAACCCATGCTCAAACCCACAACCACACCCCCCTTGTTGACTCTGCCATCACTATTATTAAACTTAGATCGAGCTACAGAATTCTTCAATATGAAGCCCTCACCATCGAATGGTACCGACACCATTCTGATCTCAACATTATTAACGCTAAACTTCCCTTCAACCTTTCACCGGCTTGGAACCTCTAGCGGCTAAAGTTCCCATGTGTCAAAAAGAGCATCATCATGGGAGTTTAGATAAACTTTAAAATACAACACGTGCTCATTTCTCTTCCATTTGCCAACTGATGACGGTTTACTCACGAAAGTCCATCGTAACAACTATTGGCACCACCAGTCTTCTCTCTTTTTTTCATTTTTCATTTACGTCTTTTAACCTTTTTATGACAACCAAGGATTGGAGATCTGCAATTCTACTTCCTTGCGCTCATTTTAAAATCTGTTTAAAATATTTTCATCCCATTCCCCGCCTTAGTTCTATTTAATGCTTCTTTCAACCTAAATTTAACCACCATCTACCAAAAAATTTTATTGCAGATTTATACAAGGTGAGTACCGTTTTCTAAGCATTTGCTATTCATTTTTTAGTCAGATTTATCACAGTATTATAAGGATACTATAATTTCACTATTCATTAACAATGAAAATTAATAAATTTAATTAATTTATTGACAATACTACACTAAGCTAATAGATTCCTAAATGCGGTGATACATATTACAGTACCTAGTTTTACATTATACCTTGCACTAATAAGTTCAGAAAGGTTAGAGGGGAACAGGCATTCTGTGTTAGCACACACTCTATCTAAAACAATGATGGATCCAATATCATTCTATTTCAGAAGATTCAAGAGAAGTCCGGCAGGCCTTGCTTCCCAAAAATCCCTCTTGCACACCTCTTTGGTAAGCCCTGTTACGTCACTTCGGTGGCAATGAACATGTAGACTGGCTCTCTTCAAGACAACTGGTCAGCGTGAAGAGGAAAAGACCAAACCCTCCAGCAATTTATTAAATATGACATAACGAAACAAATGGCTTAGTCCCCAGCGGTTTCACTCTCCCTCTTACTACCTGCAGCACCTCCTAGACATATTACCAGACCAAAAAATAATCATTGGATTAGATGTCAACTGCCGATCGCCTACATCAGGAGTGGCCAACTTAATTTATGATGCAATCTACTTTTTTCCTTCAAAATGTGCCGTGATCTACCATCTCAAAAATTTCATTGCACAAGGTGCACAAATCGAGGGATGATTGTATATTTAAAATTCATTGTGATCGACCGAAATTAAATCAGCGATAGACTGGTAGATCGCGATCGACTCGTTGGCCAACTCTGGCCTACATGGCACAGCACCACAGAAGATAGAAGAGGGACCCACAACGGGGAGCTCCTGGCATACTTCCTCTCTGGATCACGGCGCGGCTGACTGTCCTAAACAAACCAAACCAGCTCCCAACCTTTTGCAACGTACAGTGGAAGGCGACAATTGATATCTCCCTCACCACAACCAATTTGGCCTCACATGTCACAGACTGGAGGGTAGAGAACTCCTGGACCATATCGGACCACTGGGTAATCACCTTTCGGATCAAAAGAAACTTTGCCAGAATTTCAGCAACTAGGCATCGGCTCAACAGGTTCGCCATCAACAAAGCTGATTGGAACCCCTTCAAAGAAACGCTCACTGAAGCAATCCACTCTAGATATCAAGAAATCCAAGTGGTGACTGAGCTGGATGCCCAGCAACAAAAGACTATGGATCTCATAACAAAAAAAAAAAAAAAAAAAGTGCAGCCATTATCAACCCACTGCAGGATGGAAGCCTCCTCAACAATTCATGCTGAGGGAAATGGACCATAATCTGCCACGCTGGTCCAGTGCGGGTTGGCAGATCGACCGTATTCAGCAGTCAGGGGCTTGAACCCCCGGTCTACTCAAAGAGCGTGTGCCACTGCACTCCCGCTCCTGACCACTCGGCTACGGAGGCCACTCTCATAACAAACGTCACCCAAATTGCAATAAAAATAAAAAATCCTATGCCCGGAGTGGTCCCATTTTGGTCCCTGGAGCTACAGGAACTGAGGAAGGAGGAAGCAAGAAGAAAGGACTTCCAGCAAGCCCGCAGAACGTGGCCAGCGCACAAGGTGGAGGCACTAAAACAACTATACAGGACCACAAAAAACCAGTATACAGACAAGATTCAGAGAAGTAAAAGAAACGCATGGGAACAACTAGTGAAAACAGCGACCCATGGGGAGTGTACAAGAAGGTCAAAACAAACAAAAACAAGTGACCCATGGGGAGTGGTGGTACACAAGGTCAAAACAAACAAACTCCCTAGAGGCGAGGTACTCATGACAAAAGGAACTCCCCAAGGCTAGTTAACCGCTACATGGGAACAATCCATAAACAACATTCTGGATACTATCTACAGGGAGCATGTGGCACCGAGAAATGAACAACAGCAAGAACTCTGCCACCAGAATGATATCTATGATCCAGAAGCACAGGAATCCCCCTTCACCTTGGAAGAGCTGCAGCAGGCGGCAGCAAGGATTAGAAACAGAAAGTGCCCTGATACAGACCAGTTGGAATCTGAGATCGTCAAGCGAGTGGTTGAATTGGCACCCAAACTACTTCTGCACCTATATAACTGCTGTCTGAAAGCGGGATACTTCCCAAAACAGTGGAGGACAGCTAGTCTAAAATTAATCCTCAAAAATCCTGGCAAGAACCCTGAGCAACCAGAATCATACAGGCCAATAACACTCCTAACTGTGGCAAATAAACTCTACAAAAGACTCCTACACAGGCGACTACAGCAACACTATACAGCAGAGGACTTAAATGCACCAAACCAATATGGCTTCACAACAAATAACGTGAGGAATCTCCTCATTGCAGTGGAAGAATGCCAAAGCAAATACTTCCTGGTCATTTTGGTGGACTTTGCCGGGGCGTTTGACTCTCATTGCAGTGGAAGAATGCCAAAGCAAATACTTCCTGGTCATTTTGGTGGACTTTGCCGGGGCGTTTGACTCCCTCTGGTGGCCGAGTGTCCTTGGTAGACTCCGACAGGCTCAAACTCCAACAAACCTCTTTCATGCCATCAGCTCCTACCTCTCACAGCGAAAGACAAAAGTCATAACCTCTTACCAAAGATTAGTCAGAGAAGTACACAGAGGATGCCCGCAAGGGTCAGTTTTGGGCCCACTGTTGTGGAATTCCATCTTTGATAAGTTCCTGCGTATCAACCTTGGAGACGTCAAGTCAGAGGCATTCGCCGACGACCTAATATTGACAGTGGCAGCTAACTCCAGAGCTCAGTTGGAAATAGCAGCAAACAGAGCCCTCATCACTCTACACGAATGGGCAGAAATGAACTACCTGGTAATATCACCCGCCAAAACAACATCTATACTCCTCAGGGGAACCCTTGATCCAAGAAGACCCCCACAGATAAAAATAAACGTAGCCACGATCAGGTTCACCACCCAAATGAGATATCTTGGCATAATCCTCGACACAAAGCTGACATTCAGGCCACACCTCATACAACTCAGAAAGAAAATTAGAACTATGCTGCCATGGTAGCCCGACTCATGCAACGAGACTGGGGACTAAATAAAAGAACACTGACTCTTTATTACAAAGCCACTTTTATCCCCATAATGATATATGCAGCTGCCACATTCTACCACAAAATGACGACTGTAGCCAACAAAAGGATCCTGAACTCAATACAATGGTCAGTATTGTTGAAAATAATGTGTGCTTGTAATACAGTCAGCACAGAGGTGCTCCGGGTTCTGGCAGGAGTCTTGCCGCTGGATCTGGAAATCATTAGATGTGGCCTGACATACTACATAATGAAAGGGATTACCATTACATTCTTGGGGCATACAATAGAACATGAAAACAGAGAAAAACAAGAGAAAGCATGATTGCAGGCACACTTGAAACAAACGTGGCAGACCAGATGGTCCACCTCGCACAAGGGCGAGGTAACGAGGAAATTCATCCCCCTTGTAGAAAAAACCTACTCGAAGTCACCTGCATGGCTCCACCTGGGCCTCTACACAACCTTTATGCCGACTGGCCATGGGCTCTTTAAAGACAAACTCACAACTATGGGTATACTCCAAGATCCAAACTGTCCTTGTGGAGAAAGAGAGAAAGCTGGGAGCATCTGATGTACCAGTGCCCCATATACGAGGACCTGCGGGGAATCTTCATAACGAGACTAAGATTCATACCCCAATGGCAAGAACATCACCTATTGGATTCAAGGGACAAATACCAAATCCTGTCCAGATTTGCTTGGGACCTCTTCACAAGAAGAAGAACTTGAAATGTGATCAGGAACTGATGAGAAGATCCACTGAAGAGAATGTCATAAGCAAAACCACACAAGGACAAGACTCAACTACAATGATCAATCCTCCTGAGCACTCAAAGACAAATTGAGATAACCTGACCCAGCCAAACAATGATGGTGGATGCAGCGTCTGGCTGACAGTGATTCACCACCAGCTGAGACAAATAAGGAACCAATATCCTCAAAGATGGTTGGTTGGTTGTTGGGTTTTATTGACACATTAGCAACTAAGGCTATAATGCACCAAAACCAGGTGATATATAAAAATTTAAATTTCACTGACCTAATTACTTAGGTCACCACGTCAAGATATAAAATAACAAAGGTATAAAATGTGGAAAAGATAAATCAATAAAGAAATAACAATAACATGTCAATTTTAAATACAAGTAAAAACCTTTATTGATTTAAAATAGCTAAAAACAGCAGACACATGGTCATTGTCGGATAAAATCTGACTGAGTGTATAAGGCTCAGTCAGATGATTAAAAGCGGTAAAACGGATATTGCTAAAATCTGGACAGTCAATTAAAATGTGTCTGATTGATAAAATTGTGCCACAGGACTCACACATAAGAGGATCATCAGGCCTCAGCAAAAATGAATGAGTCAAATGACTATGTCCTATGCGGGTCCGGGCAAGAACAACTTCCTCCTTACGATTCCTGCGCAGACTAGACTGCCAAGGTTCAATTACAGGCTTTATACGATATAAATTATTCGCAGTCTGTCTATTCCATGAATCCTGCCATTGGGAGTGTATCTTTTGGTGTATTATTTGCCTGTAGTCTGTATAGGGGCAATTTGAGAGGTGGCGATTATTATTATTGGGAATTGCTGATTTGGCTGCGGTGTCAGCCAAATCATTTCCCCTAATCCCAATGTGGCTGGGAATCCAGCAGAAGCGGATATCATATTCACGTTCATGGAGAAAGTGAATCTTCTGCTGAATGCAAGACAGAACTGGATGAGAATTATATCTCACAGTTATTAAAGCCTGTAACACGCTGAGAGAGTCGGAATATAAAATGAACTGTTGGTATTGGTATTTACTAATGTGATCCAAGGCTAACTCTATAGCGTGTAGCTCTGCAGTAAATATGCTGCATTCACAGGGAATCTGCTCCAATGTAGTACTGTCTATAAAGACAGCAGCAGATCCCACATGTGATTCCGACTTCGAACCGTCTGTGTAAACTGGTGCAAAGTCAGAATGTTCAGCTCGGTGTGCTGAATAAATCTGCAGGTAGACAGATGATGGAATGTCCACCTTTCCCCAATTTCTAAGGGACAAGTCACATGCTGGAACATGAGCATGCCAGGGTGGAAGGGGTTGCTTTGGTGTTTGGGCAACCTTGTCTACCTTGATATTAAGTTCTTTGATTAGTTCTTGGAGACGAATACCAAAAGGATGATTAGTAGTCTTACGGGTGTTGTACAAATTTTCCCATCGTGGCTCAAAAACGAATGGCCACGTAGGATGGTCTGGCAGGGATTTCAGTTTTAAAGCGTACATTAGAGACAACTGTTTACGTCGAAGCGATAACGGTGGTTTGTTTGCTTCGACGTATAAGCTCTGGACAGGAGATGTTCGATATGCTCCAATAGTGATGCTAGTTAGTTAGTTAGTTATTTGGTTTTTAAGAGCATTAGCAACTAAGGCCATATTGCTCCGAGATATGCGGTGGTCATTCCCTGACCTTTCCGCATCCTCTGTATTTGGTGGTGACGGGCTCGAACCCCGGTCAAATCAAGAAGCGTATACTACGCACTGCTGCTCCTTCCCACCTGGCTACGGAGGTGCCTAATAGTGATGCGGAGAGCCTGATGATGGACAGGATCCAGCCAATGAAGTACACTGTCTCTGGCCAAATTGTATACCAGGGATCAGTAATCTAGTCTGGATCGTACAAGCACATGGTAAATGCGTAGTAGGGTGCATCAATCCGCACCCCAAGATGTAGAGAGAGAGAGAGCGCAGAATATTCAGATCTCTTGTGCACTTTGTGCGGAGCTGACGGATGTGATCCAGAAAGGTCAGCTTTTTATCAAATACGAGTCCCAAGAATTTTGTGTCCGCTGCTACTGGAATAGCATTTTGTCCGAGCCTTAATTCAGGTTCAGGATGAAGATTACGCTTATGACAAAAGTGTATGCAAACGGTCTTCTCCGGCGAGAACCTGAAGCCATTAGCAAGTGCCCAGGAATTAAGATGATCAATAGCTTTTTGCAGTTGTCTTCAAATAACCCTCATGTTGCATGACTGACAAAATATGCTAAAGTCATCAACATAGAGGGCACTGTTAACAGTTGGAGGAAGTTGTTCTGTGATGAAATTTACTTTGATGGCGAAAAGCGTGACACTTAATACTGATTCTTGTGGTACTCCTTCCTCTTGGCTGAAGGAACGAGAGAGAGAGAGAGAGAGAGAGAGAGTGAGGATCCCACACGAACTTGGAAAGATCGATTGGCTAAAAAGTTTTTAATAAAAATGGGGAGATGCCCTCTAAGACCAAGGCTATGCAAATCTTTTAAGATGCCAAATCTCCAAGTTGTGTCATACGCCTTCTCCATATCAAAGAATACAGACACCAAATGTTCACGTTTTAGGAAAGCATCCCGGATGGATGTTTCCAGTCTAATGAGATGGTCCAGAGTGGACCGGTTCCTTCGGAAGCTGCACTGGATGTTGGAGAGAAGGTCATTTGATTCTAAATACCATATTAAACGAAAATTAACCATTCTCTCCAGGATTTTGCACAGACAGCTAGTCAGAGCAATAGGACGATAATTAGTAGTGACTTTTGGATCCTTTCCTGGCTTAGCAAAGGCAAGAATGATTGCCTTGCGCCAGGAATCCGGAAACTGCCCTTCAATAAAGATTCTGTTGTATAGAAGGAGCAGATAATCCATAGATTTTGGCGAAAGATGGTTAATCATTTCATAATGGATGCCATCTGGTCCAACAGCACTTGCTTTGGAAAGAATAAGAGCTCTTTTCAGTTACTGTATGGTGAATGACCCGTTGTAGGGATAGATGCTCTTAGACTTAAAATTAAGTGCCTGTTTTTCAATTTTATGTTTCAGGACCAGGAACTCTTGGGAATACGAAGATGTTGCAGAGATGTTAGAGAATGTTTCCCCAAGAGAATTGGCTATTGCAGTTGGATCTGCAATAGTGCAGATTATAATCAAGGATTGAAGAAGGGTGGGATGTATATTTTCCCTTCATTTTCTGGATTTTATCCCAGACCAACTTAGTACTAGTGGACTGAGTAATTGATGAAGTAAAACGGATATCCCCAAAGAAAACACCCAAAAGCAGGAATAAGAAAATACAAGGATGAGGCTAGCCCCATAAATGATGCAACTAGAAACGACAAAACAAAGTGCAGCTAAATTGCCAAATGCCATATGGCGACCTGAAGAGGGCACCTTAGCCCCCATCATCTTTGAATTACATTTCCCTGGGGGGGACGTTTTTTTCGGTCTCCTCCCCTCCTTGCCACCCCCACTTTTCCTCTCTAGTGGTGCATGGGGCCACCTCTATTGGCCCCATACTTCTGCCTTTCTCCCCCCAGTCTTCAGTCTCCCTCCCCTCTTCATCTGTACGCTAGCAAAAACCCCACACACCTAAATTTAAGCATGTCAAATCACCTTTCATCCATATTTTGGCCTTTTCAAATTCAAGCGACACGACCCTCACGCAATCGATTAGTTAAAAATTTTTTTTTTTTAGGTCCTAGCTGCCGAAATCTCAGGAAATTACGCGGCAGGACCTGCCAGAGTAACTGAGTCTACGGAGTTCCTTGGTCTGCCTCCACAGGGCGAAATTGAGGCAACGCTGGGCCTCAGCAGGGGTCCAGCAGCTAAACAACCAGATGAACAATGATAGATGACATCACACAAATACAAAGCCCACACACTTTTAAATCTCTGGGGTGAATGGATGGGTGAAACAGGAAGGGTTCTTTTTGTTTTTTTGGTTGATGCCATATAAGCTTACTTGCATCTTATGCCTCTACAAATGCACCCCCCCATGAAATTTAATGTATTTCTATGAGATAATAAATTTTAATTTATGTGAACCTTCATTTTCATGCATATTCCAGGAATGCAACACAGGTGTAAACCATGAATGCCCTATACTTATTGTAGGTTTCTGTGTCCCCATAATAATTTATAAACATCCTATCTGTTTTACTTCTCTAGTCTCATCAGTTCCTCTAGGCCTAAACCATAAACAATAGCGAGTTAGTATAAAATTGTTTGTACAAAATTTGAACAGTTCCATTCAGAATTTGCAATTGTTAATATCAGTTGGTCCCCTATTGTATAGAATCTAAAAAGTGTCTGAAACCAATGTAGTCACCCTGGTGAAAGCAAAAATTCCTTTACCCTTGACAGTAGTTATATCTTTAAGTAAAATCACCCCCAGGGGCTCACATCTGGTGAGTATGTGCAGGGTCCTTAGCTGGATATTATCATTCTTCTCTTTCTTGCTTTCTTGGTGATTCCCTTCTACTGGCGCCTCCGCAGCCAGGTGGGAAGGAGCAGCAGTGCGCAGCACACGCTTCTTGATTAGATTCGAGCCCGTCACCACCAAATACGGAGGATGCGGAAAGGTTAGGGAATGAACACCGCATATCCCGGAGCAATATGGCCTTAGTTGCTAATGCTCCTAAAAACCCAATAACAAACGAACGAACAAACAATCCTTTCTACTTCTGACTCTGACTCTCTCTCTCTCAGGATAAGGGGGGAATTTTTTTTTCTTTTAGCTGGTGCAGCACAAGCCTCAAGCTTCCTTGCACCATAAGGCTAATAATAATAAATCCCACATCAATATATCAAAATTACTACCACCTGATGGTGGCAGTAGCCTTAATATATTGATGTGGAATCTACTTAAAGATAATTAGATTCTTAATGCATGAAGAAATACTGATGATAATCAGTTCAAGAGTATTACTTTCTTTCCAACTGGTGCAAAAAAGTTATCCAATATACCCAGAAAGGCTCTGTTACTATGTGAATGACACACAAGTTCCAGTCAACATATGAAAAGTTAAAATCTTCCATTATAAGACATTCTGATTTACTGGCCCACTCTATTTGTCTATATAGCTATTCATAAGTCATCACAGTCATTTGGCCTGCAACATATTCCTACTCTCATTTTTATATCACATCAAACTGACTCAACATTACACTGGCCACCCACTTCAACTGGGTGAACTGCCTTAGATTCTATGTACTTCTGAACCAAGGACATTACCCCCTTCCACTCCTATCCTGTCTGTCCTTTCTGTAACAGAGTTGGGAAGGACCTTGGGTTCCCCTTGAAAACCAATATTATACACTACGTCCTTTCTATACACATTGTACTCACCATATTAAAATTAAACATCCTCTGCTGTTGCTGTTGTTATTCGGTTTAATGACACAAGGGCTACTAAGGCCAAGTCGTGTCTGTTCATCATTAATTCACAAAAAGCATATTGTTAGAGAGGTTAAATTATATGCTTCTTACAAGGCAATATGATTTAGATATAATAAAAGTTCTTCAATATTTGCTTCATTTCTTGAAAAGTGTTTGACCGGATGGTTGAATGTAAGGGACAATCAACCAGAAAATGACGGACCACAAGTTGCATCTGACAGGATGAGCATTTTGTTGGGTTTTCTCCCAACAATAGAAAGAGATGAGTATGACAAATTTGTCTAATTCTGAGTCTTTCCAGTACCACTTCCTCTCGTCTGTTTTGTTGGAAGCCAGACAGCCACAGCTTTCGATATTCTTTTATCTGGTAAAGTTTATTGTTGGTGTCACTTTTCCAGGTCTGTGACCATTTATCGTAGCACGCTTTGCATATGACAGACTTATAATCACAGAAAGGAACCTGAGGATGTTGTGAGAGAGCAGGTTCAGGATGTTTAGCGACAAAGTCAGCACTTTCATTTCCCGGAATGCCTGAATGGCCAGGGATCTAGCAAAAACTGATTGACAGATTGGCCACACTGCAAGCGAATAGCTGGGAATTAGTATTAGCATTAGTAGAGGCATATGATGCAAGAAAGCAAGCTTATGCAGCATCAGCCAAAAAAAAAAAAAAAAACTTCCATTTCACCCCTCCGTTCGTTCCAAGTACCTTTCCAGCTCAGCCTTAAATTTATTTAGGCTATCAACTTCCACAACAAAGGAATGGAAGTCTGTTCCACCAACCAACCACCCACTGGCTAAAAGGCAAACTTCCGCACATCTATCCTACATCTGTCTTTCCTCAATTTGAATTTATGCCCTCTCAAATGATTATTCTGAACAAGAGGAAGCATTGTAACGAATGGGCCTGGTGTACTGGGGTCCATGGTTAAGAAAAATATATACATACAATGATAACCCAGTTTAATATAATATAATAAAATATGTAATAAGTAGCAGTAGCTTTCAAGACTAACAAGTCTCTTTTTCAACTGATTTAAATACAACGGATAAGTGTAATGAGCTGAGAGTGAGGCACGTTATTCATTTTCTATTGTTGTTGCACGGACATGTGCTGTTTTACTCCAGTGTTATCCAGCATTAAAATGGTTGTCTCTAGGATGGGGTGTAGACGTATGCCTTTGTGGCGGTTTATCGCCTTTGGATTGTTTAATATGTTAAGTGACTCTAGCCACAGGCGGTGGCAAAAGTGTCATGAGTGATCTACCATTTCAAAGTCACGTTTGGGATTGAGATCGTGGTTAGTGGCCCAAAAATGTTCCACAACTGCGGACTGGTCAGTTTCGGCAAGCCAGATTGCTCTCATGTTCCGTAAGGCGATCTTGGAGACGTCTTGATGTTTCTCCTATGTAGCAGCTGTCTCTACAGGTGATGCGATATACTACATTGCTGCGTAAGAGAAGTGTGACAGGGGTCTTCACACTGGAGACAAGTGAACGTAGGTTTCTGCAGGGTAACTGCACGCATTTGATGTAATTTCTGAGGATTTTGAAGATCCATCCTGACACGCCTGGATAATAGGGAATGTAGGCGGACGGTATACCGTCTTGGTTCAGTGGTCTTGGGTGGGATGTGAGTTCTTGTGCTTGTAATAGGCACCTGTTTAGCAAATGGGATGGATAACCACATTTGGTTAGGTCCGCCTTCACACGGGAAATCTCGTTACGCCTAATTGCATCAGTGCTGGAATGGCTCCAAGCCCTGGAGAATAGGGTGCGGGCAGTGCTGTTGAGATGACTGGGTGCATGGCCGGATTTGTAGTTTGAAAATTGTCCGCACCACATAGGTTTGTGGTATACCGAAGTCTCTAGAGGCTATTTTCCTTTTTGTGACAATAATTATTATCACTAAGACATCAAGAACGGGAGTGCGTCATTGACCTCTAACTCTATGGTAAACTGGATGAAATTAGACAGGGAGTTGAGGTCTTCCAGTAGTACTGTTTCAGAGTCACGTAGTATAACAGTAAAAATATCGTCAACATATCTGCACCATGTTGTAATAGGTACAGGTGGGTTCAGGTGTATCTGCTCCTCCAGATCTTCCATGGCGATGTTGGCTACTACGGAACTAACAGGGGCACCCATAGCAGTGCCATGTATCTGCTGGTAGACTGAATGCTCAAAGGTGAAGATGCTGCTTGATAAGCAGCATCTTCACCTTTGAGCATTCAGAGGTGAAGATGCTGCTTGATAAGCATAGCTTGAGGGCGGTGCAGATGTCATCAGTGGATAGTGATGTTCTGGATTGGAGGCATAAGTCGTTCTGGAGGAGCCTTCTGGCGCAGTGCACAGTCTGTTGTACGGGAATTGAAGTGAATAAAGAAACCACATCAAATGATGCCATGATGGTGCTGTCAGGGACTGAAAAGTCCTTAATGAAGTTGATGAATTCACAACTATTTTTGACGGTGTGTGTGTGTGGTATTTCCTACAAGAGGTGAGAGGAGGTGCGTGATATGCTTGGATAGTTCATACGTTGGGGCACTGCAGCACGACACTATTGGTCTGAGGGGAATACCCAGTTTGTGGATCTTTGGCAATCCACAGAATTGCGGTAGTTGGCAGCCAGTAGCATGTAGAAGACGCTGAGTTGTAGTTGAGATTTTCTTATCTTTAAACCATGTGTGGACAAGTTTATTGACATGTGTCTCTAGACGTTTCAAGACCTTAATGGGTGGATCAGACAGGGGTTCATATACATTTGGGTCTAGTAGTAGGGCCAGGGCTTTCTCTCGGTAGGCTGATCGGCCTAATACAACAGTCCGACGCCCTTTATCAGCAGGAAGTACAACGATGGAGTTGTCTTTTCTTATAGATGATAGGGCGGCACGTTGATGATGGTTAAGGTTTGAGTAAGTTTTCTGAGTGCTGCGGAGGATTGCGGCAGTCCTGAAACGGATCTTGTTGGCAGTTTCTTCGGGAAGGTTGGTAATACTGGGTTCTATACCCATAGCGAGCTGTGTGACTGAAATTTTAGATGGTATGACGGTGAACTTCATGACATTGGATAAGACATTGAGTGTTCAGTGGATAGTTGTTTGCTGCTTACGTTCAAGACGAAGGAAGTTGCGTCGTTTGAACGTATGCTTGCCTTTAAGGAGTTAGTTTCTATGTTAAGTTTATGAATTGGGACACTTTCACCACAGCCTATGGCTAGAGTAATTTAACAAATTAAACAATCCAAAGGCAATAAACCGCCACAAAGGCACACATCTACATCCCATCCTAGAGACAACCATTTTAATGCTGAATAAACACTGAAGTAAAACAGCACACGTCTGTGCAACAACAATAGAAAATGAATAACGTGCCTCACTCTCAGCTCATTGCACTTATCCGTTGTATTTAAATCAGTTGAAAAAGAGACTCGTTAGTCTTGAAAGCTACTGCTACTTATTATATATTTTATTATATTATATTAAACTGGGTTATCATTTTATGTATATATTTTCCTTAAGAGGAAGAATTCACCACAGCCTATGGCTAGAGTAATTTAACAAATTAAACAATCCATCAGCAATTCCATCAGCATTGAGCATGCTGAAGCCATTCAAGGCTTTATACACCTCATTCATATCACCTCGCAGGTGTCTAGTCTCCAGACACTGTAATTTGCAAAATTTAAGCCTTTCTTCAAAAGAGAAACCTTTTGTTCCATTCACTAATCTTGTTGCCCTTCTCTGTACTTGTTCCAACAGCTCTATATCCTTCTTAAAATTGTGCCTCCAGACCTGTATACAGTACTCAAGGTGTGGCCTGAGCATTGCCTTATATAAGGGGATAATCACGTCCTTATCCCTGCCAGAAAAATTCCTGTATATCATTGACAATACACCATGAGCTACTCTTGCAGACCATCTGCACTACTCAGAAAACTTCATATCTGCCTGCACAATTACCCCCAGGTCCTTTTCGTTCTCTACCACTGTCAGTGTAGTATCACAGAGTTGATACGTCACTTTGGAGTTGCTGTTTCCCATATGTAGTACTTTACATTTGTCAATGTTAAACTTCATTTGCCACCTCTCAGCCCATCTGCTCAACTTTTCTAGATCCTGTTGCAGCAGCATACTGTCATTAGTGTCCTTAACAACCTGCCAACCATCATATCGTCTGCAAACATGGACATTAAGCTTGATATACCATCATCAATATCATTTATAAATACAGAAAACAACAATGGACCCAATACTGAACCCTGAGGGACTCCACTAATAACATTAGTTCACGATGAGCAGTGTCCATTGATTACCACTCTCTGCCTTCTCCCACCCAACCATCCCTTTATCCATAGCAGCAATTTCCCTCCAATGCCACACTACTCCAATTTGTGCAGCAGTCTTCCATGTGCAACAGTATCAAAAGCCTTTCTTTTCTAAGATCCAAATATGATATCAAAGTTATTCCCTGAATACAGTTCCTTTGTGACCACATCATAGTATCCAATCAAATTGGTCAGGCAAGACTTTCCCTTAATAAAACCATGCTGTGTCCGAGCTATAACTGAAGTCTTGTCTAGATGATAGCGTAACTAGATAGCATAAGCTTAGTATAGTATAGAATATAATATAATATAATATTGTCAATTAATCAGTATAATCTATTAATCTTGTTAAACTTCATTGTCAATTAAATTGTACTTTTTAACTAAATACATATAACGACTTAGATTACAAATGTAACATAATTAATACATAACTTGATATGGAAGTTATATAAATGGAACTCATAAATAATACTCGATACTGAAAAATATATATAGCGTTATAACTGTGTTGCGATACAAGTTGAGGGTTATAATTTTGTATTGAAATTAAATCGAAATCATGACTCAGACCAGAGCAGCAAAGCAAAAGGCTCAAGCTAATGGTAGTGATGTGGCTCGGGGGAGAACTGAGGGGGGGGAGCAGTTGCGCTCTGAATCACAGCCTTTTAAAATGCACTGCTTACTTGATGTTCATGGAACAATCGTGTACAGGACATGATATTGCCATGGGGGATGTCTTTGTGTGCGCGCGATGTAAGGAGTGTAAGGAAATCAGGCGACAACTCAGCATTGTTATGGGCCTATATGAGAGCTTGAAAGACAGGGTGAATGCCCTCGAAGGATCTAAATTGAGGGGCCTATCAAGCTCTCAGCTGCCCACATCAACACCAGAGCTTGCACTTGATCATCACAACAACACAGCGGCAACCCCCAAAGCAGAATGCGCTGATCCCACAGGAACTAGTAGTTGACTCTATTGTCAGGGAAACGGGGAACATGCTTTGTAAAAAGGATAGGTGGAACAGGACCAGGGCATGTCTGCCAGTGCCAAAGGCTGAAATGTTGTAGAGCAGATATCTTTTAAGGGTACAAAAGGTGATATAGTTGTGCACGTTGGCACTAATGATATTAAGAGTAGGAGACTGGCAGAATTACTTAACAAGTAAAGGTCACTGTTGAAAAAACACCGCAAATTAGGGTTAAATTTGAAAGTGTCTGCAATTCTGCCCAGGCACGATAGGAGGGAGTATATGATGAGAGCCTTGTCAATCAATTTGACCCTGGAAAGATTGTGCATGGCTCAAGGGGTAGAATTTTTTTCAGCCTGGTCTGTACTTGTTAACAGGAGAGACTACTTCTACAGGGATGGGGTACACTTAAATAGAAAGGGTGCAAGAATATTTGCTGATGCTACCGAGGCAGTGTTAGGTGGATCGGAAAACTGCAAGGTTGGAGGGATACAAGGACTAATAGATTAACAGTAGCCACTAGCAGAGGTGAAAGTGATTCTTGCACTGCTTCTATTGGAATGAGCAGCAGCCTGGAAAACAACATGCAGGGTATTTCAGAGACTGCTGGGAGTCATTGCAGTACAAGTAAACACAAGGGTTGTGTTAGGGTAGCTAAGAATAGGAACAGGTGCATGTATACTCGTGTACACCAATGCTAGGAGTTTAGTAAATAAATATGATGAATTTGAGGTATTGCTCAAAACATCAAAGGCAGATATTGTTGGGATATCAGAGACGTGATATAAGGAATACAGAACTGGAATTTGGGGAGTACAATGTGTACAGAAAGCATAGACAGGATAGGAAGGGAGGAGGGGTTGTGCTATTAGTTAAGAAACACATAAAATCCGAGGAAATGAAGCCAGTCGACATCGCTGGACAGTGCATTGTCGAGTCAGTTTGGTGCGACATAAGCATTGGGAGATCAAAATTGAGAGTAGGAGTGTGCTATAGGCCTAATGACTCTGATGAGTATAATAAGAAACTGTACAGGGAAATAGAGTGGGCCAGTACATCAGAGAGTCTTATAATGGGAGATTTTAATTTCCCAGATTTTTTGTGGGTTGGTCACTCACACACTAACAAGGCTTTTGTGGATTTATTGGATGATTGTTTTCTACATCAGCATGTTTGGGAGGCAACTAGAGGGAGTAATACTCTTGATCTGATTATCAGTGGTGATTCTTCTGCATTACAAATCTGCAGATAAAAGAACCACTAGGTGGTAGTGATCACAGTGTGCTGAAGTGAGATTTAGGGAAGGAAAGGGAAAGGTTTTTGCTTTCGTAAAGGTGTCTACGATGGTCTGAGACGGTATTTAAATTCTATACAGTGGGACCAACTGATGATGTTACCAACAGCAAATTCAAAATGGGAAGCATTCAAAGAACTTATCTTGGAAGCTACTAGGCTTTACATACCAACTAAGAAATATTGTTTAAGGTTTAGGCCTAAATGGATGTCAGATGAACTAATGAGACATATGGAAGAGAGAAAAAAATGCATGGGATAGATATAAATTAAGGGGTGACATGGAAGCCTATGATAGATATAAGCTGGTCTGTAACCAAGTCACGAAGGAGATTAGGCAGGCAAAGGCAGATTATGAGAAATCCTTGGCAAAGGATGCAAAGAAAAACAGAAAAGAGTTCTTTACCTATGTAAACTCTAGAAAGAAAGTGATAAATCAGATTGGTCCACTGGATATTGATGGTTCAACAGTTGAGGATCCTGCTCAGGTGGCTAACAAACTAAACGAGTATTTTGGATCTACATTCACACATGAGGAGTTATTGAGGAAGGGGAATGCCAGAGGTGAAGTAAACTCTAGCAGTGAGCAAGATGATTTTGTAATAACTGAGAGGAAAGTGGAGGAGAAATTGTTGAGGATAAACATAAAAAAGGCACCTGGGGTGGATGGGATCTATCCAGTTATATTAAAGGAGGCAGCAAAGGAAGTAAGCAAACCCTTAGCCATAATTATGAGAACTTCTTTGGACTCAGGGGGAGGTACCCATACACTGGAGATGTGCAAATGTGACCCCAATTCACAAAGGAGGATTAAAGGCTGACACAAGTAATTATAGACCTGTGAGTTTAACTTCTGTTCCAGGAAAATTAATGGAGGCACTGGTTAAAGAAGCACTGCAGGATCATCTAGACAAGACTTCAGTTATAGCTCGGACACAGCATGGGTTTGTTAAGGCAAAGTCTTGCCTGACCAATTTGATTGGATACTATGATGCAGTCACAAAATAACTGGATGCAGGGAATAACTTTGATATTATATATTTGGATCTTAGAAAGGCTTTTGATACTGTTGCACATGGAAGACTGCTGCACAAATTGGAGTTGTGTGGCATTGGAGGGAAATTGCTGCTATGGATAAAGGGACAGTTGAGGGGGAAAATACAGAGTGGTAATCAATGGACACTGCTCATCATGGACTAATATTATTAGTGGAGTCCCTCAGTGTTCAGTGTTGGGTTTATTATTGTTTTTTGTATTTATAAATGATATTGATGATGGTATATCAAGCTTAATGTCCAAGTTTGCAGACGATACAAAGTTTGGCAGGGTTGTTAAGGACACTACTGACGCTATGCTGCTGCAACAGGATCTGGAAAGGTTGAGCAGATGGGCTGAGAGGTGGCAAATGAAGTTTAACATTGACAAATGTAAAGTACTACATATGGGAAACAGCAACCCGAGAGCAACGTATCAACTCTGTGGTACTACACTGATAGTGGTAGAGAATAAAAAGGACCTGGGGGCAATTGTGCAGGCAGATATGAAGTTCTCTGAGCAGTGCAGACAGGCTGCAAGAGTAGTTCATGGTGTCTTGTCAATGATATGCAGGAATTTTTCAACAGGGATAAGGAGGTGATTATTCCCTTGTATAAGGCAATGGTCAGGCCACACCTTGAGTACTGTATACAGGTCTGGCGGCCTCATTTCAAGAAGGATGTAGAGCTGCTGGAATGAGTACAGAGAAGGGCAACAAGATTAGTGAATGGAACCAAGGTTTGCTGTTGCGAAGAAAGGCTTAAGTTTTGCAAATTACACTGTCTGGAGACTAGGCACTGGCGAGGTGATCTGATACACGTGTATAAAGTCTTCAATGGTTTGAGCATGCTCAATGCCAATGGGATCCTTCCTCTTGCTCAAAATAATCACCTGAGAGGGCATAAATTCAGATTGAGGGAAGACAGATGTACGGAAATTTGCCTTTAGCCAGTGGGTAGTTGGTTGGTGGAACAGACTTACAGCCCTTGTTGTGGAAGTTGATAGCCTAAATAAATTTAAGGCTCAGCTGGACAGGTATTTTGAACGAACGGAGAGGTGAAATGGAAGTGGTTTTTTTTGGCTGATGCTACATAAGCTTGCTTTTTTGCATCATATGCCTCTACTAATGCTAATGCTAATAATCCTGCAGTGCTCCTTTAATCAGTGCCTCCATTAATTTTCCTGGAACTAACAAGTCTATAATTATTTGTGTTGCCCTTTGATCCTCCTTTGTGAATTTGGGTTACATTTGCACATCTCCAGTCCATGGATACCTACACTGAGTCCAAAGAAGCTCTCATAATTACTATGTGTTTGCTTACTTCCTTTGCTGCCTCCTTTAATATAACTGGATAGATCCTGTCCACCCTGGGTGCCTTTTTTATGTTTATCTTCAACTATTTCTCCTCCACTTTCCTCTCAGTTATTACAAAATCATTGTAATTCAAAGGCATTCCCCCTCCCTGAATAACTCCTCATTGGTGAATGTAGATACAAAATACTCGTTTAGTTTGTTAGCACTGAACCATCAATATCCAGTGGACCAATCTGATTCATCCCTTTCCTTCTAGAGTTTGCATAGGTAAAGAACTCTTTGTTGTTTTTCTTTCCATCCTTTGCCAAGGGTTTCTCATAATCTGCCTTTGCCTGCCAATCTCCTTTGTGACTTGGTTACAGACCAGCTTATATCTATCATAGGCTTCCAATGTCACCAATTAATGAATGAATGTAGGATGAGAAAACGAGAAATTCTTCCTTATGGCAGAGACTGCACTAAGAGAATCTGTGAAATTATGGCAGATGAGACGGAAAGCTCAATAATCGTACTAAGCGCTAACTTAATGGCATATAATTAAGCTGTGAAGACGCTGCAAGCTAGCGGTAGTGTGGCTGAACTTGTACATAAAGGAAAAACTGCCGCAACACCCACCATACTCTCAGTTTTGGAACCATGCATATAAATTTTACAGGCTGTTCATAGTAGCATGAGCTGAATGTAACTGTCTGATATTGTAGGGAGGTATAATATTTTTCTCCCTCTGAAGGAAGTGTGTATCTTGAGAGACAGGCACATATGTCCAAGGAGCAACAGGTGTAGCTGTATCTTGGAAAATTTCATTTAAATTGACATTCCAAGTCTGAACAAGTTCTTTGATCCTGAGCAAGGCAGGTCTATTTTCATTTGGCTTGCTCTCATAGAAGGCTTCCCAATGAGTATTATAAAGATGCTCCCAACTTGGATGTGATGGCAGACTGGATCTTTGCAGCATAGTGAAGCAGTAGTGTTTTTCTACACATGTGTAATGGGGGATCATGTGCTTCAATATATAGACTTTGGATCGGAGAAGTCCTGAAAGCTCCCAGTGCAGTCCTCAGAGCACTGTGATGGATCATATTTAGCTGTTTTAAAGTAGTGCTCCTGGCAGAGTCATACGCTGGACAACCATAATCTTGTGAACGGATTAAACTTCTATAAAGATGCAGCAAAGTATACCGATCAGCTCCTCATGACATAGATGAGACTGATCGAAGTATATTCAAATGCTTCAAACAAGAAGTTCTCAAATAAGTGATGTGTGCTTGGAAATTTAGTTTGCGGTCTAACAGTAGTCCAAAAATTTAACGGTATTAACAAGCGGGATTGGAGTATTGTTTATTTGTAGTTCAGGTTCGGGATGGAGAGCTCGTTTCTTGCAAAAGTGAGTGACTGCATTTCTTTTCTGAGTGTCAGTAGCCATTCCATGAAGTCCAGGATTCTATTTTGGTTATGGCAAGTTAGAGCTGCCTTTCGATGGTATTCATACTTTGAGGCTGACAGGAAATAGTAAGGTCATCTGCATGCCTATAAGTTTGAACGGTTTTTGGGACATCTTGTGTCATGCTGCTCACTCGGATTGAAAACAGTGTTGGACTAAGTATTGATCCCTGTGGGACTCCCTCTTCCTGAATGTGAGATGTAGAGAGTACATTTTTGTATCACTTGAAAAGAACGCAATTGCAGGAAATTTTGAATTATTTCCAGCAAATGACCCCTAAGCCCCAGATGGTAAAGGTCCATAATAATACCATGACGCAATGTAGTATCAAATACCTTTTCAAGATCTAAATTGACCATGACTAGATGTTGTTTCATGACAGAGGCAATGCAGATACGAGACTCAGCTTTAATGAGCACATCTGGGGTTGATCTATTTTTTCGAAAGCCATACCAGTGATCTGGAAGGAGAGTCTCTGACTCCAGGATGTAAGTGAGCCTAGTATGAACCATTCTTTCAAAAATTTTTCCCATGCAGCGACACAGGAAGGATTTTTTCCTGGTCTTGGTAAGGCGATAATGAACGAATGGCGCCATGAAGAAGGATAGGCATTTTCAGAGAAGATCCGATTATAAAAAATTAATAGGGTTCTCAAGTCTTCTCCAAGGAAATGCTTTAGCATAATGTAATGAACTCCATCTGGACCTGAAGCGCTATTTAAAGATCTGTTTAATGATTCTTGAAGTTCTATTAATGTAAACGGTTGGTTGTACGGGAATGAGCCTCGCGTGAAGAAGCTGATTTTATACCATTCTGCACCTGCTTTGATGTTCTCGAATGTGGATGCACAGGTGGCAGAAGCTGAGATATTTGAAAATGATTCTGCTAACGCATTTTCAACTTCCTCGAGAATAGAAATGTCTTTCCTTTTCCATTGAAGTATTGGTGAGGGCAGCCGAGCAAATTTGCCATATAATGCCTGTATTCTTTTCCAGATGACCCATGTATCCGTGTCTTTGGTAATGGTGGAAGCAAAAGCAATCCATGAATCCCATTTCGCTTTCCGCCTAACTTGTCTAGCTTTTGCTTTTAGTCTTTTAAAAGCAATTAGGTTACTAGCGGTGGGATATTTGCGGAAATTATTCCAAGCACGGTTTTTTCCCTGTTTGGCAATTAAACAATCTGTATTCGACCAGTGATTTCTGCTTTTTTCGATATGGTATGGATTTTGGAATGGAGGCCTTAACTGCAGTCAGAATCTGATTGGTTATGTAAGTGTTTACATCATCAATATGTTGTCTTTGACCATAAAATCTGTCTAAGCATATCTGGGCAGAATAGCCACCCCAGTTTGCCTTTTTAAACTGCCATGTGGATCGTTGATCGGGATTTGGAGTTACCCCTGTTTGTAGAGAGCAAATAATTCGAATGTGATCACTGTTAAAGGGATTGGTTAATACCGACCATGTCATGATTGGAAATATGGATGGTGAACAGATTGACAAGTCTAATGCGGAAGCAAACCCGGTTGCTAAATGGATGTAAGTAGGAGATCCAGAATTTAATAAATTAAGATCATTATTACGATGAATTTCTCCATCAATTTGCCTCTTCTATCCATTGTGGCAGATCCCCACAATGGATGGTGTCCATTAAAGTCGCCAAAAAGACAAACTGGAGTTGGTAGTTGTGCAATGAGGTTGTCAAGTTCTGAAAGCAAAAGTGGTGCAGGTGGCGGAATATAAATGGAAACAATGGTAAATGATGTACCAACTGCAATGCGAGCTGCCACAGCTTCTAGGGTAGTTCTCAATTGGATCGGTCTGGATGGTATGTTAGCGTTAACAAGAATTGCAACTCCTCCACGTGCAGGTGATTCTGAGTTCCTATCTTGTCCGTAAATGGTATAACTTGAAAATTTTGGCAAAATTTGGGGTGAAAAGAATGTTTCCTGTTTCCTGTAAGCATACAGGAAACATTCTTTTCACCGCCTATGAGATTAAATCTCTTAAGTCATCAGAATGACTGCTTAGTCGTCTGCAATTCCGTTGTATGATTTTATACATTATTTACGTTTACCTGAGGATGTTTCATCTGACTGTTTTTTGTACGAGGGACATTTTTTTTCTGGTCCCTTTTTGAGAATGTGGGGTGTCCAATATCCATGATGTCATCTGCATGGAGTTCTAGAATGGGCTCATTATCTAGCAGCTCATCTACATCCATACTTTTGGTGGGAGATTCCATTTTTTTAGAGAATGATTCAGATTTTAATTGTTCTTTTTCAACTGGGACTGACGGGGTATGAGTAGGAATGCTGATTGGAGTATTTGTGGCTTCGCTAGTTCTTTTTGGAGGATTATCTTTTTTAGAGGTTGAAAGTGTAGATTTGAGCCAGTTCGCTAGAGAGGTGTTATGTGGAACTGATACATCTGTTTGAGCTGAAGTAGAAACAAAGTTTCAAGTGCAAGCTGCATAGGAACGACTACTAGGCATGGTCGACATAACTTGTCTACGTGCCTCAGGAAAGGTGACTTTATTTTCTATTTTGGATTTTTGGATTTTCTTTCCTGTAATCCATAGCTCACAGGTTTTGGAAAAAACTGGGTGACTTCCTTTGCAGTTTGGACAAACAGAGTTGTTTTGACAGAGCAATCCGCTTGAGTGTGATGTTAGAGCCGCAGATGGGACATATGGCCTCACCTCTACATGCCTGCTGCGAATGCTCATATTTCTGGAATTTGAAGCAGCGAATGGGATTTGGAATATATATGGTCTAATACGACAATTCAAATAGCCAGCTTTAATTGAGGATGGTAAGTTTGGTGTACTGAATGTTAAAATGATGGATCTCGTTGGAGTGAGATTTCCATTTTTTTTAGTCATAATCCGTTTCACATTTTTAAATTTTTGACTACTCAGTTCTTGAAGTAGCTCTTCTTCGGAGACTGTAATTAGGTCCCACTCACTGATCACACCCTTTGACGAATTTAAGATTCTGTGTGGAGTAACTGATACTGTGAGCCCACAAAATGATGTTGTGTTAAGAGCCGTCAGAATGTTTTGCGGTGGCTGTTTCAATGAGGAGATCTTGGATTGTAGTCTTTTCACCATTTTTGGTGATCCAGTAATTGATTCCAAATATTTTTGAATCAAGAATGGTGATAATTTGCCCACAGGTTGGGAGGATAAAGAAGGAATCACCAAGAAATTTGGTAATTCATCATGGCATTGTGCTTCCCTTCTAAGCCTTTTGGGTTGGTTGGTGTCATGGTCGTTGTTAGGAATTTCTGACCTTCAGCTTGATGGCTGTAAAGGGGGATTTTCACCATTTTTGGTGATCCAGTAATTGATTCCAAATATTTTTGAATCAAGAATGGTGATAATTTGCCCACAGGTTGGGAGGATAAAGAAGGAATCACCAAGAAATTTGGTAATTCATCATGGCATTGTGCTTCCCTTCTAAGCCTTTTGGGTTGGTTGGTGTCATGGTCGTTGTTAGGAATTTCTGACCTTCAGCTTGATGGCTGTAAAGGGGGATAACTGCTCGTATCCATGTTAGCTCCTTTTGGCCCTGGGGGTTTATTTTTGCCGCCTAGGTTACCAGCCCCACCATGGGGAAGAAGGAGCAGTGCGGCATGTGGCCAAGCATATAAGTTAGTACAGTTACTAAGATGAATTAAATTAAAGAAAAAGGTTCTTTCCTTCTTCTGGCCTCTCTTCTTAGTGCTTTTAAGAAAGTAAAGCTACTTAATGGAAAAGTTTAATAAGCAAGGGAGAAAACAAAAGAGAACCTAGTCGCTTAGAGAAAAATGCTCTTCAATCGCATGAAAATCGCTTGGCCATGGAAACGCTTGGCACCCGGGGCCACACCCTCTGCATCTGGCACCGTGTTTTCAATATCCCTATAATGTCTGCATTTAATGACTTAACCAATACTTGAAATTTATTGAATCGAAGTACTATATGCTTAGCATGTATATATGTGCCAGTTTATGCTCTTAATAACTCTAAACCAACCTTATATCGACTTTTTCCATCAGAACTCCTCAACAGGCCCAGGAGTTCCACCATTCCTTGTTTTCTGGGGTGCCTAACAAAAGCAGTGCAAGAATCAGTTCTGCCACTGTTTGCGGGTACTGTTAAATTATTAATCAGTACATCCTTTCCTTCAAATTTCTATTTTGATGCCTTGACAGCATCAAAAAATATTTTTGCTCACTTTTCTATTTAAGTGTATCACATCTCTGTTAAAAAAAATCTCTCCTATTAAGGAGCATGCATGGATCATTTGAAAAAATTTGACCTCTTTACTCTTGCACAATCTCTCCAAGGCCGAACTGATTGACAAGGTCCTTCCTCATCATTTACTCCCTTCTATCGTGTTTAGGCAGAATCACATACACTTTCAAATTTATTCCTAAACTTGTAACATTATTTCAACATTGCCCTGTGCTTGTTAAGTGAATCCTCAGATCTCCTATTCTTAAGATCATTAATACGTTTTCTTTCCTTAAAAGATAAGCATTCTAAAACATTATTAACTTTCACCCCTGCAAAACATACCTGGTTGTATTCCACCTACAGTTTTTGCAATATATTTCACATTTCCCTGATTAAGCAACAGTTAGCACACTGTATGATGGCATGATTTACATCCAAAATCAGTCTTCAGGCCTAGTTTTTTTGTTTGGGAGGAGTTCTAACACTTAACAATAGGATATCTAACTGAACCACTCAAGAGAGTTCCTCAATGTGATACAGTTTGGCCTATCACAATGATACAGTGGCTGAGTTTTATAATTCCTCCCAAAGCAAAAACCTAGGCCTGAAAATGGATTTCATTATTGAAATCTGGTACATACCCAATTTATTTAGTTGTTGGAATTGTTTGGCATTTAATTGTACCAACTGTCCTTTGCATACCTAGTTTAACAGTTACTAAAATCAGTAATTTCTGCAACCGTTTAGCAGACTGTGCTCAAATTACTTCCCCCCAGGAAGCTTCCATTATCACTATACTGCAAACCTGGACTGAACTTACAATTAGCATTAGTAGAGGCATATGATGCAAGAAAGCAAGCTTATGCAGCATCAGCCAAAAAAAAAAAAAAAAACCTTCCATTTCACCCCTCCATTCATTCGAAATACCTGTCCAGCAGAGCCTTAAATTTATTTAGGCCATCAACTTCCACAACAAGGGATGGAAGTCTGTTCCACCAACCAACTACCCCGCTGGCTAAAGGCAAATTTCCGCATATCTATCCTACATCTGTCTTTCCTCAATTTGAATTTATGCCCTCTCAGGTGATTATTCTGAGCAAGAGGAAGAATCCCATCAGTATTGAGCATGCTCAAACCATTCATGCTTTATACACCTCTATAAGACCACCTCGCCGGTGCCTAGTCTCCAGACACTGTAATTTGCAAACTTAAGCCTTTCTTCGTAAGAGCACCCCTTTGTTCCATTCACTAATCTTGTTGCCCTTCTCTGTACTCGTTCCAGCAGCTCTACATCCTTCTTGAAATGAGGCCTCCAGACCTGTATACAGTACACAAGGTGTGGTCTGACCATTGCCTTATACAAGGGAATAAACACCTCCTTATCCCTGCTAGAAAAATTCCTGTATATCATTAACAAGACACCATGGGCTATGAGAGAACTTCATATCTGCCTGCACAATCACCCCCAGGTCCTTTTCATTCTCTACCACTGACAGTGGTAGAGAATGAATGAGAGAATAGTACCACAGAGTTGATACGTTGCTCTCAGGTTGCTGTTTCCCATATGTAGTACTTTACATTTGTCAATGTTAATAAACTTCATTTGCCACCTCTCAGCCCATCTGCTCAACCTTGCCAGATCCTGTTGCAGCAGCATAGTGTCAGTAGTGTCCTTAACAACCCTGCCAACATTTGTATCATCTGCAAACTTGACATTAAGCTTGATATACCATCATCAATATTATTTATAAATACAGAAAACAATAATGGAAAACAACAACAATATTTGCAAACAGCTTTACTATAATTACCCGACAGTAAAATCTTTGTGTCTGTGGATGCCAACTGCAGGTCTCCACTATGGCATAGCCACAACTCTGACAGATCTAATTTAGACAGAGTAGGCACTCAGAATGGGCAAGGCACCTCCGTAGCCAGGTGGCCAGAAGCAGCAGTGCATAGCACACGTATCTTGATTAAACGGAGTTCGAGCCCGTGACCACCAAATATGGAGGATGTGGAAAGGTCAGGGAATGACCACCGCATATCCCCAGAGCAATATGGCCTTAGTTGCTAATGCTCCTAAAAACAAAAAATAACAATAATAACAGAATAGGCATGACTTGGAGGACTTTGTTGCTACTTCACCATTTAAGGATTTTAAAAACCAGCCACACAATCTTGAAACTTACAGTAGTATGTTGTATGAAAGTGTGATTGATGTGACAATGGCCACAAATGTTATTGTGCACAAGTTCATAAATTGGTTTGTTTGTTATTTGTTATTTTGGTTTTTAGGAGTATTAGCAACTAAGGCCATATTGCTCCGGGGATATGCAGTGGTCATTCCCTGACCTTTCCACATCCTCCGTATTAGGTGGTCACGGGCTCAAACCCCAGTCTAATCAAGAAGCGTGTGCTACGTACTGCTGCTCCTGCCCACCTGGCTACGGAGGCGCCTTCATAAATTGGAGGGTGCAGGAGGGCACCAAGCAATCACTTCGTCAGCTAGATCAGATTCCCCCCCCAAGTACATGATATCATAAGGTATAATATTAATAAGCCAAATTGGACCAAATTTACTGAAGCACTGAATTCTACCTTTCAGTGAATCTCTCCACAACATAATAATCAAGTACACCCTGATGAAACAGGTGTCTAAATTTACTAAACTAATTATAAAGGTCATTGACGCCACCTTTAGAAAGAAAAAGCGTCGAACAAAGCAGTTCCATGGTGGTACCCTGAACTGGAAAACCTCCAGCAAACGGTGCACCAGGCAAGGAAGCATTTTCCAAGGTCTAGATCTAGCTGGCCTCCAGCTGAGGTAAATGCTCGAAGGGAGATGTATCGCTCCCTGAAAAATAACTATACCCAACTAATAAGACAAAAGAAAAAATAAACATGGAGGGCTCTTATTGGTACCTCCAGTAATGTGTTGTCCTGGGGTGTTGTATACCACATAGTTACCAACAAGCTGCCAAAAGATGACATAGTTCACACCGCCGATTCTATGACAGCATTGCCAACATACACTTGGAATGGAACAGTCAATAAGATCCTCAAATCTCTGTTACCAGTGATGACCAAGCACTCACTTATGAACATCTGCAATGAGAATAAGGCTATGCATCTCTGGACACAGAACCCCCCCTTCACAATAGTAGAATTAACAAATACTCTTAATAGAATAAAGGAAAAGAAATGGTCTGGCCACAATTTAATTGAACCAGAAATGATAAAAATTCTTTCCAAAAGTCAGTCTCAACATCTATTCCAACTATTTAACAACAGTCTAAGCAAAAGTATATTTCCCACCAAATGGAAACTGCCAAATCTTAAAGAATTTAGAAAAACCTGAAAATGATCCAAAATCATACAGGCCAATAGCCTTGTTATTAGTTCCAAGCAAAATATTGGAAAGGCTCATAGTATATCACTTAGAAGCACATTATCTGAATACAAACCTTTGGTCGGACAGACAGTTTGGTTTCAAGCTTGGATGTTCGACTGAGGATGCAATGAACAAACTGAGTGCAGCTCAAACCACCCAGGAAACCTACATGCTTCAATATTTCAACCGATTTTGCTGGTGCCTTTGACAAAAATAGGACCTATAAGCAGTGGAGATGAACACTTCTCATCTCTGATGACATGCATTACATGGCCTTCTCTGAATTTGCTCAAAAAGCTTTTGAGACTACAAGAAGTAACAATGCTGTGATAATCTAAACTGTGATGACACCCACCTCTACTTTGAAAAGTTCCTCTCCTTGACTGTGACAACTACTGATAATGACTGGCCAGCTAGAATATGTTTCCCACCCAGTGCAAGTATGAAAGAAAATGTTTTTAATGGAGTGTATGTTAAGTGTGAGTGAATGTATGTAATAGTGTAATTAGTGTTGATATGTGTAACCCGCTGAGTGGGAAATGAGTCCACTTAACCTGAGGGGGCAAAATCTATAAAATGTGTGTGCACTACATCCATTCAGGGTATTGTTATAAAAGGGATCACTGTGTGAATGAGAATGTCCAATAGATGTTAATTATCATACCCTGAATATCTGTGTGCGTGTTTATATATATATATATACACACACACACACACACACACAGAGTAAATGTAGTTGTGATGCAGACAATGCAGAGTAAATGTAGTTGTGGTAAGTCAAAAAGTAATAATAAAAAAAATAAGTGCAGTTGTCTTGAAAGTTTTGTTTACTTAAGTGATACCTGGGTCTCACTATGTCCTATCTCTGAATATATGATGATGTATGAAAGGGGCACATTAGTGAGTGATTGTTATCCGTTGTTACCTGCCACTCTGCCCTTAAATGAGTAATAATAAAAAAAAAAAAAAAAAAGTGTGTATACCCATGTATCATGAACCTGTGTATCACAAAAAAGTTTCTTTCCAGGTTAAGATGCAAAAATGTGAGTGCAAGTAAAGTCACCTGTGCAGTGGCCGAGTAAATGTAGTTGTGATGAATCAAAAAAGAATAATAATAAAAAAAAAGAAGTGCAGTGTGGTTACTCTGTAAGAGTGGAAGGTGTGCATAAGGTATGAACATATGAAGAGTGTGTGCAGCGTTCCCTGTGAGTTACCCCACTGCAGTCCAAGTAGAGCAGGCCTCTCCTACTTGGACTGCAGTAGGGGTAACCCACAGTGAACCACCCCTGCTTTGCTGATGCCACACATCCTCTCTTTTAAGACATGGTGTGGAAACTGCTGACACTACAGCTAGTCTGGCCAGTGTGAGATTTCATACAGAGCTGCATTGTGTATCCACAGAGCAGACTCCCCCCCCACATAGGGCACTCAGACCCTATGACTTTCTTCCCCCACATTCCCATCTCCCCTTCTCTCACCTCCCATCCCAACTTTCCGCCTGGTGGATCCTACCACCACAAACCTTTTACTTTTCCTTAACAGCCCCCCGTGTGAAGATGGACTTCTCCGATAGGGGGGTGCCCCTCTATCCCCTTAACTTCCTATTTCCAGGTAGAGCCCTTCCTATTGTTCCCTCCCTCTTCACTGTCATCCCCTTTCACACTTTCTTTTTCTAGCATTTTTTTTTTTTTTTCTATGGTCCTCCCTGGCAAGCTCAGGTGCAGTCCAAGGTTCACCAGCCACTGCCAGAGAACTTTCTACCTGTACTACACCTGGTTGCCTCCTCAAGGCAAGGATGGGTAATGTGGGAGCCCAAGCTAAATGCCAGAGGAACAACAGGCCAACACAACCCAACACTACACTAAGCAAACTAACATTAAAACTTCACTAGCTCTGGCATTTACAGAGTTTGTATCATCACAATGCATAATACGTGGTTTGTAGAGGAAATCCCCGGTGCTGCTTGACAATATACACAATGTCCTTTGCATACCAGTAAAATGATTAAATACCTCATATTCTATTTTAAATCTTTCTTAGTAGTACTCCACATAATGTCCTCCTTCAGTTTAATTTTAAAAAAAATTTTTTTCTTTTTCCTTAAAATTGAAAAATATATTCTGTATGTTTAAAGCTACCAACTATATGATTCTTGTTTTAATTAATTTATCATCACACAGAGAGAGAGAGAGAAATCTTGTGACACATTTGATTCTATAAATGTTTTTATATCAGGGAATGTAGATCCTATAACCATTTATAGGATCTACATCCCCTCGGTGTATGTAATTGATTGAGATAAACATTTAACACATAGTTGTAAGTATTATAACCTTCCTCCAGGCTTTATTCTACCTATGTGATGCCCTTTAAAGATTATATGCGTGCAAAGCTTCCAACACATAATAATGTTGAACATTTTTTTTTTGTAAAACTAAAGACCAAACTACTATTTTTATATCCTGTAGAAAATGAAATTACTATAAATTAATATACCATGGGATGATGTTACTACTGCTTTTACAATAATTTTCGATTTTAACATCATAAACAAATCCTTACCTTCACTGAAAAATGGTTCTTTATCTGTAATTTCCCAATATGACAAAATGGTATCTGCCTAAATAAATTTGATACAAAACTTTATATCTTATTCTAGAAAATATAATAAAAACAGATATACAAGGTTTCATCAAAAATTGAATGATCTTGAAAATTAATGAAACTGACAAAATTTGAATACGTCAAAGTTAAATTTTGTTCCAAACTTGGAAAATCAGCCACAAAAACATATGAAATACCCATTACAGTTTATGGTGATGATACAATAATGAAAACACAGTTTTTAAAAGGTTTCAAAGGTTTCATAAAGAAACCTTTTGCCTGAAGATGGCCTGTCAACATCCAGAAAGGTCAAAATGTCAATGAAGTCATTACCTTCATTCAATCTGACAATTCAAATAATTACCAAGACATCTCTTTCAACTGGTTTGGTTTAGGCCATTTTGATTGAGGATTTGGGCATGTAGAGAGTATTAGTGAGAGAAAAAGGCATTGTGTGTCAGAGATCATTTTAATTAATTTTTTTGCAACATTCACTGAACCCTACGATCAAACCTGTACAAGTAATACATGTATAATATAAATACATATTATATGTGTATTATAATAAAGAGATATATTAACTAGAAGAAAACTCAAATTTTATCTTCTTGCATCTACAGCATCATAAATGTTAACAGAAACTTAATAAATTTAGAAGCCACTTCTTTCATTATTACGAAAGCATTCAACTTACACATATCTGAAAATATTACTAATCCTTTTAAACAGCCAATAATAATATTATCATATGTGTTATCTGATGCACAGCAATTTGAAATTTGAACTCAAAATGAAAGGGCTAATTTCATTCATTTTGCAATCATACACAATTCTTACCAAACAATACTGATGGCAATACCATATCTGAGTGGCGCCTCCGTAGCCAGGTGGGAAGGAGCAGCAGTGCATAGCACACGCTTCTTGATTAGACCAGGGTTCGGGCCCATCACCACCAAATACGGAGGGTGTGGAAAGGTCAGGGAATGACCACTGCATATCCCCGGAGCAATATGGCCTTAGTTGCTAATGTTCCTAAAAACCAAATAACACACAAATAACAAACCATATCTGCAGGCAGAATGGTTGTTGTTATGCTGCACTCACAAAAACTCATTCATATTGCTTTGTTTGTGCCAAAAACCATCATAACACATTCCTTGTTTGAACATATGTTTATAGTCTACTTTTGTTCAAAATAGTATGTGTGGACTTCAAAGCAGAATTTTGAGAAAAGTTTCCTATTCACCAGTACCAAATAAGTCAACAATTTCATCATTAGTAATCTGATTTTTTAAAATAAGTCATGTTTGTGTCAAAAAAAAAAAAAAAAAACGGATGCAACTTCATTGCTAAGTGAAGAAAAACTTGGTATTAAACAACATTTATTGCAATTGCCCAAAAAATTCACTTAGAAGACTGTATTGCAAACAGGTGTGTCTTATTCAAGTATACAAAGGGCTGTTAAAATGTTAATCCTCCATTCCTACTGTATTCGTGTAATACATAAACTTAGAGAATTTGATTAAGAAAAAGATGTATTATTATGTGGTTTTAATTCCTCTATTTATTTGAGTGAAATGGATTATATCTTGGACCATTTATTTCAATGATGAAATATTCAGAGAGTGGCTACGTCAACAGAATATGGAGAAATTAAAATCCTTATGTTTTTCATGAAACTGCTTTACATCCTCAAAAAACTGAGGTGTGGAATGCCATTTTGCATTGCTGAGTGATTGTCTCACTCTTCTTTGAGAACATAAGTTGACAAAAACTGTATACTGGGATTTTATATACTGGTTCAGCAGTTCCCAAACTACTGACATCTATGGACCCCTTCAAAAATCAAAAAAAAAATTTGCAGATCCCTACCTACATACATACATATATATATATATACTGTTGGGCAAAAATTTAAACATAATAGCTAAATTAACATAAAGGTTAAATCACAGGGAGGGGAAAGTAAAGGTAACAAGACTAAAATTGTAGCCAAAAGTCTCTGAATAATTTATAAATTCAATTAAAAATAATTCCATTTCAAATTTAAAATTAAAGCCAATTATATAGAATTTAACGGCGCCCTCCAGTAAGGTGCCAGTTCCAAGATACGCGAAATATCACCAATAGAGACTAAACCCTTTTATCCTCCAATTGAACCACCAATGCAGAGGATTTGAATAGCGGTGGTCCATATGCAGCAAAAAATAAACTATAGAACAGACTAGCACTCCATGGCAAAGCCATACCACTGACATAAAGTAAACTTAACCAGCTTATATAGACAGAAAAGTAAAAAGACATAGATGGCGGCATATGTTTTAATTTTATACTTAATATTGGTTATATATATATATATATGAGGGGGATATCAAAAACATTCGTACCCTGACCTAGATAAAACATCAGTAGGAAGATGCCATTTTTAATGTAAGTTGTCTACATATTCAATAACTAACATGTGAAATTTCATTCCCATAGGTGATCGTACACCAGAGGTGGAGCCCGGAATCTGAGGAAGGATGCTATGGTTGACAAAATGGAGCATCGAGCAATGATCAATTTCATGCATTTACAGGGCAAGAAAGCTCAGGAAATTGATAAAGAAATGAAAGCTGCATATGAGCAGAACTGTCCATCCTATGACACTGTAAAAAAGTGGAAACGGGAGTTCCAGTGCAGTCGTACAAGCGTCTTTGACAAGCCAAGAGAAGGAAGGCCATCAACATCCACAGACAGTGAGACAGTTGCAGAGGTTGAGCAGCTGATGCTGAGTGACAAGTGTGTGACAATTCATTTCATCGCAAATGCAATGAGAATTAGTTATGGGTCTGCCCACAGAATTTTACATGATCATCTGCACGTCAAAGGCATCAGCAATGTAGAATGCAATTTTCTTGCCAACTGTTGGATTTGTGTAATGAGGATGTTGAGAATTCCTTTTGGGGGGAAAACCTGCCCTATTCTCCTGACCTAGCGCTATCAGATTTCTTGTTTCGTGAAATGAAGAAACCATTGCATGGACATGCTTTGATTTGTCTCAGGAAGTCATCAATGAAGTGGAATTGTAGTTTCAGGCAAAAAATGTGGACTTCTATGATCAAGGCATTAAATAACTGATCCATAGATGGTAGAAATGTGTTACTATACATGGAGAGTAAATAGAAAAGGATTAAAGTTCCTGTGAAGTTTCACCTTTCTAGGGAAGGACACGAACTTTTTGATACTCCCGTGTGTGTGTGTGTGTGTGTGTGTGTGTGTATGTGTGTGTGTGTGTGTGTGTGTGTGTGTAAAATGTATTAATAATAAGAGGTTATAGAAAATGGTTACAATGATATTTAAATAGTTTATGGACCAGAGACACTGCTATATATAACATAAGGAACCCAACGACCATAATGGAATATAAGTAAGTAGTCAGTGAAAAAGAGGAAGGGAACGAGCTAACAAAACTGGAAATTGAAATTACAGAAAAACCAGAAGATACTTGAAAAATAAAAATAAAATAAAACGAAGTACTTAATGCTGTAGATCCCATGATTTCAAAATCTTCTTCAAGGGTCAAACATCAAAAGCACAAGAAAGACAGCAAGAAGGCCTCTGTTTCTGATATGAAATATACATAGCATGTGGTTCAAATGGTGAAGTCATATTGGAATTTGAATTAAGTGCAGTAGGAAGTAAGGTGAAACAGTAGCGGTAACGCTAGCGTATATTTCATGGCTGACCAGACAAAGGCAGAGAAAAGAGACACAGAAAGGGAAGAAAGGAGAAAAAATAAGGAAAAGAAAAGAAAATAACTTACTGGAATAACAACATTGGAATCATGTCAGTTTGCTGAATGTAAAGAGAGAGACACTATGCGCTGTGGCGATAAGAAGCCAAAGGACTTCCTGCTATTCTGTTCAATGTATTTATGGTATTTTTCAGCGACCCCCAAGTGTTGGAAAAAGGAGACAGCAAGTCAGACAAAATTAAAATTAAGAGAGTATATTGGGTGATCGGCATTAAACAAATGAAGCAGTAAGTCCCAGAATATAAGAGAAAATGATAAGCTTAAAAAAGTAGAATAAATAGTTACTAAACTTTATGTAAGGCAAGAAAAAAGTATGTACAGTAGAAATATAGCATCTCGATATTGCATTCATATTATTCCAATTTCCAGGTTTGCAGTTTATTATATTTTGTATTTATTGTACAGTTTGTTCAAAACTGACTTCAAATTAACTAGATCAATGCTACTGCAAAGACTATTGAAATGAAATGTTTATATGTGTGAAATATTGTCATTTTTCAGAGCTTCTAATATAGGTAAATTATTGGAAATAATTCTACTGTCAGGTATGATATTAAAAATGGGTTTGAGTAACTGTTCCAAGGCCTTATCAGGTATATGTGCATAGCAGTTTTTACATGAAGTAATAAATCTGAAAGCAATAGGATTCTTGTGAAACTTGGGTATGAAATATATGTAGGGAAATCAGTAATTACTAATGTAAAACTTTAATTTTTTGTTGAAAGCTATTAACTTTTTTATAACGATGCTGCTGTTATTGGTAATAGGCTTGTAAGTTACACTGGAAATGAGTTCTGTATTTAAAGTATGGAAGTAAAAGGATTTTCATATGAAGGCATAGTTGTTGGAGGCTTTGTCAACTGTAGTGAGGATAAACTTTATGCAGTTATGATAATTGTTGTTTAATTTTGGTGAAGTTGCAGCTAATAACTAGTAGTAGTAGATCCATATGATATTTAATTCTGTAAACACAGTATTCCATATTTGGAAAGCTTCTATGGGAGTGTTATATTAGTAAGGATAGCATGAAACAGTAGTAAGGTTGATTATTTATGTATAACCTGAATTTATAGCCATATGAAAGGATATTTCTAAGTTCCTGGTAAGGTATAATGCCTAAATTATCAGTTAATACCCAAAATAGGTATTAACATAGGGCTGTGGGTTTGTCTGGTGGCATATGCATCTGCTGGTATCAGGTTCAAATTTATCCATATTAGTAGCTAAGGATTTAAAATTGCAGGCTATGAGACCAAAAGGGTTTAGAATATCTATATCTGGTTTTGATTTGAATATTTTGGCAGTTAGTTAGAAGGAGATCAGTATATGTGTTGATGCATTGGTTGATATTAATGCTGTCCACGTCAGCATTATATTTCAGTATAATGGTAGATCGTTCCTTATTTTTGTTATTGCTGCAAGATCTAAGTTTAAATTTGCAAATATCATTTAACAGGTGGAATAAGTGCTTAGATTTGAATTCAAAATTATGAATGAATTTATGTAAGGCTTTCGGAACACTATATTTAGTACTGAATAGTAGGTCGTGAATCTTTTGTACTTCTGTGTAGTTATTATCCCATTCTGTAATAGTCAATTCAAAGTTACCTAATTTGTGCCTTGTAGGGCTTATTGCTATTCTTAGGTTTGTGCTTCCTGTAGGACCTTGGGATTGGTAATACTTTTGGCAATTTGAAATTTATCATAAATACATATATCTGTTATATCGTTAGTGATAATTTTATGGTTAAACTTGTTGTTGAGGCCATATGGATAAAGAGTCTTCAATTTTAGCATAAATAGGATAGAGATATGGATATTAGTAAAGCAATGAACCTGGAAATATTTATACTCAATTTCCTGTTCATAATTGCTACTGTTATTGTGGCTATTGGAGTTATTAATATCTGATCTATGGAGATTAAATCTTAGGTGTAACTTATTACTTGTTACAGGTAAGGTAAACCACATTGCTACATTTTCAAAAGATGGGTTCAGTAGTATTATCAGTATTATGCTGAGGGTGTATATAGGAGCATGTAAGACAAAGCCTTTTGTTGAATTTATTGGATTTTAGGTAGGATTAGAAATTAGCATTAAGCATTATACTATACTAGTTGGGGTATATGATGCAAGAAAACAAGCAAGCTTATACAGCATCAGCCAAGAAAAAAAAACCTTCCCATTCCATCGATCCGGTCACTCCAAATGTTTGTCTAGGGAGGCTACTATCCCCTAAGCTATCAAGGCTGGAAACATTTGATGCTGTTTTGCTGTGTGTGTAGTGTATGTAGATTGTGAATGTTCATTATTTAAAATATGTCTTGAGGAGTAATACAGGGCATGTCCCTGTGGTCAAATTTATACTACTCTGCCCATGTAGTATGTTATTCATTTGTTGATTATCCATAAAAATGTAAATAATAATGAATATTCAAATAAAATGCAAATAAAAATTAAAATAATAATAAGAAAAAGCAATAAATGCCAATCAAAAATATAGATAAGAGCAATGGTAAAAAATTACCCAAGCTAAAAAGAAAGAAGATATAAAAGAAAAAAGAGGGGTGTAAGATATAATTTCAATGTATGGTTGTTAGCCAGTAAAGTAGACAGTATCGGTAAGATTAGAAAGCAAATCAAGGAGCATTGCAACACCCAGACTAGGCTTGTGAAATAAAATGTATTAATAATAAGATGTTATAGAAAATTGTTACAATGACATTTAGATGATTTAAGGACCAGGGACACTGCTATATATAGCAGAAGCAACCCAATGACCATAATGGAATACATGTAAGTAGCAAGTGAAGGAGAGAAAGGGAACGGGCTAACATATTACAGAATGGGACAGTAACTACACAAAAGTACAAAAGATTCGTGACCTGCTATTCAGTACTAAACATAGTTTTCTGAAAGCCTTAATAAATTCATCCATAATTCAAATCTATGCACTTATTCCACCTGTTAAATGAATTTGCAAATTTAAACTTAGATCCTTCAGTAATAACAAAAATAATAAACAATTTACCATCATAGTGAAATATAATGCTAACATGGACAGCATTAATATCAACCAATGCATTAACATATATACTGATCTCCTTCCAAATAACTGCCAAAATATCCAAATCAAAACCATATATAGGTATTCTAAACCCATTTGGTCTCATAGCTTGCAATTATAAATCCTTAGCTACTAATATGGATAAATATGTCACCAGACAAACTACAGCTTATGTTAATACCCATTTTGAGAATATAATTATTGATAATTTAGACATTATACCTTACTAGGAACCTAGAAATATTCTTCCATATGGCTATAAATTCAGGTTATACATAAATTCAGGTTATACATAAATTCAGGTTATACATAAATTCAGGTTATACAACCTTACTGCTGTTAAAAAGCAACTATAACAGAACCTACTCAGCTATTGTATCATGCTGCTTACAAATATAACACTCCCATAGAAACTTTCCAAATATGGATAAATAATGTGTTTACAGAATTAATTAACAACTACTAGTATTAGGTACAACTTCACCAAAATTAAACAATTATCATGACTGTATAAACAGTTTATCATCACTCCAGTTGACAAAGCCTCCAACAACTATGCCTTCATATGCAAATCCTTTTACTTCCATACCTTAAATACAGAACTCGATTCCAGTGTAACATACAAGCCCATTACCAATAACAGCGGCATTATTACAAAAAGGTTAATAGCTTTCAACAAAAAATTAGCGTTTAAAATTAGTAATTACAAATTTTTCTACATATATTTCATACCAAAGTTTCACAAGAATCCTATTGGTTCCAGATTTTTTTACGTCATGTAAAAACAGCTATGCACATAAACCTGGTAAGGCCATGGAACAGTTACTCAAACCCATTTTTTGAATATCATACTCGACAGTAGAATCACTTCCAAAAATTGCCCTATATTAGAAGCTCTGAAAAATGACAATATTTCACACTTACAAAAATTTTATTTCAATTGTCTTTTCACCTGTTAAATGTATTGATCTAGTTAATTTGAAGTCAGTTTTGAACAAACTGTAATATAACAAACATATAATAAACATGTAACAAACATATAATAAACCAGCAGTGCATAAGAATAGTAGGGTTTTCATTATAAGAAATAAGTAGTTTGAAGGTATTAATCACTTTTTGGGCATATATCTTTTGTATTTAGCTAAGGGTATAATTAATTTAACATTAGGATCATTGTGGTATAACTTGATAGCATATATCTTGAACTTGACAGCATAAGGTATAACATAAAACTAGATAGAATATATCACTGCATTAGCTTAGTATAGTATTGTATAGTCAAGTGTAGTATAGTCTATTAATCAATTAATTTATTAACCTTATTAATTTTATTGTTCATTAATTAAATCGTAATTAAACAGAAATCATGCCTCAGACTGGAACAGCAAAGCAACGTCTACAAAGTAGTGTGAGTGCTGTGGCTCGGGGAAGAACCAAAGGGGGGCTATCTTCAATGCATCACAGCCTAAAAAAAATTTGAAAATTGTAAATGGTTGCAGAACTTTCTGGAATAGGACATGATCTAGACAAGGAGGATGTGTGTGTGTGTGTGTGTGTGTGTGTGTGTGTGTGTGTGTGTGTGTGTGTGTGTGTGTGTGTGTGTGTGTGTGTGTGTGTGTGTGTGTGCTAGGTGCAGAGAACGTCAAGAATTAGGCGGCAACTCAGCATTCTGATGGGCATCGATGAGAATTTGAATAATTAGGGTAGATGCCATTGAAGAAATTAAAATGGGGGACCTATCAAGCTCTCAGCTGCCGAACTCAATGCCTGAGCTCAATCCTGTGCATCAGGCATTATGGCGGCAACCTTCGGGGCAAAATGCGCTGGTCCCACAGGAGCTAATTATTGTTGGTGACTCTATTGTCAGGGAGACGGGAAATATATTGTGCAAAAAAGGACAGGTGGAACAGAACCGGGGTATGTCTGCCACGAACAAAAGTAGATGACATTGTAGAGTGGATATTATCTTTTATGGGCACAAAGAGTGACGTTGTTGTACACATTGGCACTAATGACATTAAGAGTAGGAGATCTGCAGACTTAGAAAGTATAGGTCAATGTTGAAAAACAGTTGTGAGTTACAATTAAGTTTGTGTCTGTGATTCTGTCCAAACATTATAGAAAGGAGTATATGATGAGAGCCTTGTCAATCAATTTGGCCCCTGGAGAGATTGTACAAGACTCATAGGCTAGAATTTTTCTCGGCCTGGTGTGTGCTTGTTAACAGGAGAGATTGTTTCAACAGGGATGGGATGGCAGTCATAGTGAAACAGGTGGGTATATGGGATGTGTTAGGGTAACTAATAATAAGAATAGGTGCATGTATACTTGCATGTATACCAATGCTAGAAATATAGTAAATAAATTTGATGAATTTGAAGTGTTGGTCAAGACATCCAAAGTAGATAATGTTGGGATATCAGAGATGTGGTGTCACACAGATATTAGGAATGCAGAATTGGAATTTTGGGAGCATAATGAGTACAGAAAGAATAGACAAGATAGGAAGGGAGCAGGGGATATGCCATTAATTAAGAAGAACATAAAACTGAAAGAAGTGCATCCAGTTGTTATAGATGAACAGTGCACTATTGAGTCAGTTTGGAGTGACATAAGCACTGAAAAAGCAAAAATAAGAGTAGGAGTGTGTTACAGGCCTAATGACTCGAATGAGTACAGTGAACAATTTGTACAGAGAAATAGAGTGGGCTAGTAAATCAGAATGTCTTATAATGGAGGATTTTAACTTCCCAGATATTGAATGGAATTTGTGGGTTGGTCACGCACACACTAGCAAGATTTTTGTAGATTTGCTGGATGATTGTTTTCTGAAGCAGCATGTTCAAGAGGCAACCAGAGAGGGCAATGCTCTTGATCTGGTTATCAGCAGTGATCACTTGTGTATTAAGAATTTGCAGATAAAGGAACCACTAGGTGGCAGTGATCACAGTGCACTGATGTGGTATTTACTTAAAGATATAATTACCATCAGCGGTAAAGGAAAGGGTTTTTCCTTCCGTAAAGGTGGCCTTACAGAATTTAAAAACTGTCTGAGACCACCGTGGTCTCAGACAGTTTTTAAATTCTGTAAGTGGGAAGCATTCAAAGAATTAATCGTGAAAGCTACTAAACATTTCATACCTATTAAGAAATGTTGTTCAAGGTTTAGGCCTAAATGGTTGTCAAATGAACTAATGAGACTAGTGGCAGAGAAGAAAAATGCATGGGATGCATGTAAATTATCAGGCGACACAGAAGCCTATGGCAGATATAAACTAGTCTGTAATCAAGTCACAAAGGAGGTTCGGCAGGCGAAGGCAGATTACGAGAAGTCTTTGGCAAAGGATGCTAAGAAAAACAGCAAGATGTTCTTTACTTATATAAACTCTAAAAGGAAGGGGATGAATCAGATTGGTCCACTTGATATCGATGGTGCGATGTTGATGATCCTGCTCAGATAGCAAACAAACTGAATGAGTATTTTGCATCTACATTCACACACGAGGAGTTATTAAGGATTGAAAATTCCAGAAGGTTATCAAATTGTAGCAGAGTGCTTAATGATTTTGTAATAACTGAGAGCAAATTGGAGGAGAAATTGTTGAAGTTAAACGTAAGAAAGGCACCTGGGGTGGATGGGATCTATCCAGTTATATTAAAGGAGGTGGAAAATGAAGTAAGCAAACCCTTAGCCATAATTATGAGAGCATCCTTGGACTCAGGGGAGGTCCCCATGGACTGGAGATCTGCAAATGTGTCCCCAATTCACAAAGGGGGATCGAAGGGTGACACAGTAATTACAAGCCAGTTAAGTTTAACTTCTGTTCTGGGTACAATAATGGAGTCACTGGTTAAAGATGCATTGCAGGATCCTATAGACAAGACTGCAGCAATAATTCAGACACAGTATGGGTTTGTTAAGGGAAAGTCTTGTCTGACAAATTTGATTGGATATTATGATGTGGTTACAAAAGAACTGGATGCAAAAAATTATTTTGATAAAAGGATGGTTTTGTGGGAGAAAACAGAGGGTGGTAATCAATGGGCACTGCTCTTCGTGGACTAATGTTATTAGTGGAGTCCGCCATGGTTCGGTGTTGGGCCCATTGTTGTTTTGTGTATTTATCTATGATATCAGTGAAGGTATATCAGGCTTAATGTCCAAGTATGCAGATGATACAAAGGTTGGCAGGGTTGTTAATGACAGTAATGGCAGTGTGCGACTGCAACAGGATCTAGAAAATTTGAGAAGATGGTCTCAGAAGTGGCAACTGAAGGTTAGCATTGACAAATGCAAAGTACTGCATATGGGTAGAAGTAATCCCAGAGGTATGTACCAACTTTGTGGTACTACACTTAGGGTCGTAGAAAATGAAAAAGACCTGGGAGTAATTGTGCAGTCAGATATGAAGTTTTCTGAGCAATGCAGACAGGCTGCCAGAGCAGATCATGGGGTTTTGTCGATGATATATAGCAATTTTGCTAGCAGGGAAAAGGAGGTGATTGTCCCTCTGTATAAGGCAATGGTCAGGTCGTGCCTTGAGTACTGCATACAGATCTGGAGGCCTCATTTTAAGAAGGATGTAGATTTGCTTGAGCTTGTAACAGAGAAGGGCACAAGATTGGTGAGGGGAATGAAGGGATCCTCTTACCAAGAGAGGCTTAAGTTCTGCAAATTGCAGTGGCTGGAGACTAGGTACCTACAAGGTGATCTGATTGAGGTGTATAAGGCCATGAATGGGTTGAGCACGCTAAATTCTGATGGGATTCTTCCATTTGTTCAGATTACAAACCTAAGGGAGCATAAAGATGTGTAGAAATTTGCCTTTAGCCAACTGGTGGTTAATTGCTGGAACAAACTTCCATTTGTCATTGTGGAAGTTGATAGGTTAAATAAATTTAAGAAGGAACTGGACAAACATTTAGAGGGAATGGTTGTGTGAATTTTTTTTTTTTTTTGGATGATGCTACATAAGCTCATACGCTTGCTTTCTTGCATCACATGCACAATTACTATTACTATTACATAAATAGAAAGGGTTCAAGAATTTTTGCTGATGCTATCAAGACAGTGTAAGATGGGTTGGAAAACTGCTAGCTTGGGGGCTTCACAGACTAATAAATTAACAGTGGCCACGGGCAGAGGCAAAAGTAATTTTTGCATTGCTTCTATTGGAATGAGTAGCAACCTGGAAAGCAAGGTGCTGGGGATTTCCAGGACTGTTGGGAGTTATCATGGAACAAGTAAATACATGGGCTGTGTTAGGATAACAAAGGGTAAGGATAGGTACATATACAGTAAACCCCCGCTATTCGCGGGGGTTACGTTCCTGAGAAATGTCGTGAATAGCGAAAATGCGAATACTGAGTTATGGCTCCCATAATAATAAAGGGGTTCCGTTCCAAAGTATGAAATATATAAGAAAAACTAGTCTAAAATTTTGTCTATGTATGCATTATATGTACCTTCATAATATGACTATGTACATAGACAATACATAGTGAAATGCAAGCATATGGCATCGAAATGAAAATAAGAAACAATTTAATATTAAATGTAATATTTATTAGAAATTTCAAACAAATCTTTCAAACCAGCGCCTTTGCTAGCAAAAAAACTTATCCCGCCAGTGCTATCACAAAGTTTAGCTAAAGTGTTGATAAAGGAGTTTTGCCTTTTCACAAATGATGAGTGAACTTAACGGAATTTTATTTTGAGTTCAGTCTTCTATCCACAGATTTTATGCTTTTTCCATTTTTTCTAATTTAACATCATGAGTTACAGAGCAAATTTTTGAAGCAATTAGCGTGTTTTCACGGACACTACAGCAGATTTTTTCTTCCGATTTTTTGATTGATCGTACCATTGATTCATTGATTTTATAATGTTTTGCCACTGAAAAGACACTTTCACCATTAGAAATTTTGTCTAATAACTCAATTTTATTCGCTAATCATCACCTTCTTTGATATTTTCGCATTTCCCTTGTTATTCGTAGCCATATTTTTGTATGGGAAAAAAAGAAGTTGTCCACAATAAAGGCACTTTCTTCCGTTAACACACTCAAAAAAGTCTGTTTTACACTGCAAAACGGTAGATTATCACTTTTGTAAGCATATCAATTTATAAATTGATAAATGTATTCAATTTATAAGCATATAAATTAAACCTTCCACGACAAGCGCATAACACATACTGAACAAGGATTAGAGAGAAACATCCACACTCGCGATTTTGTCACCCCTCTCCCCCACCCACTTAACGCAGTTTTGACCGGGAAAGATAATTTTAGCCACGCCCATGTTCTTTTATGGCCGAAAATATTCACGGCGCTTTAAAATTCACATTTTTTTAAGTTTCATTTTATATTAAATCAGCGATCGCGAATACAGATACCACGAATAGCGGAGGTTTACTGTACTTGCATGTACAGTAAACAAAAGCCCCAGGGGTTAATCTTGGGGACTTGACTAAGTGACTTATCTAAAGTATAATTAGTGAAGTTTGATTTAAATTTCTTATTGATTTGTTACGTTTCAAGTTTTCTGTTGCACGAAGTGCATAGATTAGCTGCCCTACGTTCTCGTCGTCTGGGGTGAGCGGTTAGGGGTTCACCCCCCTAACCGGCTAAACGGGCATTGATTAGGTGGGGTAGAGTGAATTTGGTTAAATTGTATTTGTATTGTAAAGTTAAAAGTTGTAAATAGTTGGCAATTACAGCCCTTTAATGTTCGGTAAAAAGTCGAGCGCTAGCTCTCTTTCCAAGAAGAAAGCACATACTGAGATGGATGTGGATAGTGATTCAGGAGATTCAGAGAGTGAAAACTCTGAAGTTCAGGAAGAAGTGGAAGAAATAGTTCCTGAAGGGACACCACAGGATACAGCTTCTAAAAAGGGAAGGAAGGAGGTATGGACACCAGAAAAGAAAGTTGAAATGATATGCAATATGAAGAAGTTGTTGAACTCTATGATTAAAAGTTCAGGACAAAGACCAGTGGAAACTAGTATGGAAAAAAATAGTGAAGGCACGAGAGAGATTAAGGGCTCTCCTGTTACAAAGAGAACACCGAGTAACAGGTAATGTAGCAACGAAGATAATGGAAATATGGGATGACTTAGAAATGGTTATAGCAAAGTTGGAGATAGATCTACAAGTGAGCAAAGTTGAAAAGGAAGGTACTCAAGAACAAAATAAAAAGGAATATGCTACCGTATTAAAAGAAAAGTGTGTTGCAAAGCCTCGGGTAGCAATTATCACCACAAAGAACAAAAAACATAAATGTAGTGAAGACATTTTAAAAGACCTAATTAGAAATGTGAGACCTGAGCTACAACATGTTAAAGTCCAAAATCTAAGAACTGTTCTGGATAATAAGATCGTCCTCGAAGTAGAAACAGAAAAAGATATAGATATGCTCGCAGAATGTCCAAAGTTCAAAGAACTAAAATTATGTGTAGAAAAGGTACCAAAGAGAAATCCTAAAGTTTTGATTTACGATGTAGATCTAGATGTGAATGAAGATGAGTTAAAAGAACAATTATGGATCAAGAACTTAAAAGACTATGGTGTAAACCAAGAAGTGTACCAAGAAGGGTTCAATGTGGTATCCGTGAACAAAGCAAAGAGCAGGAAGTTAAATAACTGGATAGTGCAGATAACAGGTCCTGTCCACAAACAGTTGATCAGAAAAGGAAAAGTGTTCATCAATTGGTCCGCTTGTCGGGTCCGTGACATTGTCACGGTAACCCAGTGTTACAGATGTATGAATTATGGCCATATTGCGAAGACCTGCAAAATGAAAGCGTTCTGCGGACATTGTTCAACCGAAGGTCATTCATATAAAGATTGTGAGAACAAGGAAAAGTCACCGTGCTGTATAAATTGCAAGCGTAAAAAACAGACAGCAGAACATAGTGCCATAGACCATGCCTGTCCTGAATATGAAAAGGCTATAGCCTTAAATCGAAGAAGAACAGATTATGATTAGAGATAGTGCTGTGCTTGGAGAGAGACCTAGTGTGAGACTACAATTTTATTATGAAAAATTTTTTTAGCCGCCTTACGAGTAGAGGTCTTCCTCCACGAGGAAGGGGCAGTAACTGTGGTCACACGGGATATTTGCTTATCTCTGTGTGACCACAGGCTAAAGACCGAGAAAAAATAATAAACTGTTTAATCAACAGAAATGTTAGAACAATTTTGGCCTAATAACCATAGTAGTGATGATAATTCACACAAATAATAATTGTAATAAAACTAAAAAGATTAAGACTTTTGCGCAGATAGGCTATTGCCTGGGTGGCGCACTGAAGGTTCTGTTGCTTAAATGTACTTGCATGTGCCCCGGAGGCGACGCTGGGCAATGTTTTATTTTTGCTGATATTGTGCCATTTAGCTTGTGCGAGACATAAGTTATTGATTGCATTCTAGGCAAATAAAACTAAGCGTCTAAGGCTCACACCTCCTCGTGGTCCGGGGCGGGCAGGTAGGGGTGATACCCCTACCTGGCGAAGTTGAGCCAGACAGATCAAAGGGGGCGAAGGTCTCGTTAATTTTCTCAAGAGGGGGGTGTTTAAATTTTCCTCCTCTTGAGGTGTGTTAGAGCATTTCCGTGCTCTTGGTTTAAATTGTGAGCATTTCCGTGCCCTTTGGCACAGTTTGCCTTTTTGGCACAAATTTGTGAGTCGATCCTCTGGGACCTTTGTCCGTTAAACTTGGGCAAAGTGTTTTAGATGCATTTATTGAATAGATTTTCTAAGTGCAATTTTAATATTCCATTTTGACAATTGGATTGCGGCTCCTTGTTTGCTTACATTGATTGTATATTTGTAAATAGTTACTGACTTCTGTTGTTAGATTTCAGTTTTTAATTGTAAATAAGGAGTTTTATATTATACACTATGTCTTCCTCATCTTCAAGTGAGGAGGATTTGATAAGGATGGATGATCAAGAAGTGCAATCAGTTGTGAAAGTTATTACTGTAGGTGAACGACAAGACTTGACAAAGGAAATTTTTTCTTCAGCCCAGGAACTAGTGGAACAGGATATTTTCATTGGAAAAACTTTACAGAGAACACCAGTAAAGACAAGATCAACATCATTACCAGGTACCTCCCAATCTTTGCAAAAAGGAAGTAAAAGTAAAAAGTCTAAAAAAGTGGAAGATAAACAAGAATTAAGTGATGGTGAAAAACATAAGAAGAGAAAACGAAAGAACAGTGTAAGTGAACGGCCGAGTATGGAAGGTTTTGATTACGTTAGAGAAATAAGAAGTGAATTAAGCTTGTTTTTATGGAATGAGCAAAGTAAAGTTCCTATTGCAGTGATAAGAATTATACTGGAAAAATGGGATAAACTGGAACAAAAGGCGCAAGAAGTGTATCTTGAAAATGTTCTACTGAAGGAGAAAGTAAAAAGAAAGCAGGAAAAACAAAGTTATTCTACTATTGTGAAAAATAAACTTGAAGATACGGTGTCAAAGGTTATGATCATAAAAGCAATAACAGATAAACATAAAACGAGTGAAGATGTTAAAGTGGATATTTTAAAAGAAATAAGGCCGATGTTATCAAATCTTAAAGTTCGGAATTTAAAACCAATAAGAGATAGGGGAGTACTGGTAGAAGCTGAGACAAATGATGATTTGATAAAATTAAAATCGTGTTCCAAAATTCAGGATTTGGGATTAAAGTATATTGTGCCTAAACCTGTGTATCCAAGGATTGTATTATTTGATGTGGAAAAGGATGTAGAAAAAGAAGAATTGTTGCAGCAACTGTGGGTGAAAAATTTCAAAGATTGTGATATAAGTGAAAAGAAGTTTAATGAAAATATTGAGATTTTAACTGTTAATAGGAATAAGAATACGCAGTTGAATAATTGGATTTTACAGTTATCTCCTATATTATGGAATAGTGTTAAGGATAGAGTAAGATTATTTGTGAGATGGATGGCTTACAAATTTAAGGAGATATACTCAATTACTCAATGTTATAAATGTCTTGCTTTTGGCCATGTTGCAAAGTATTGTCGGAGAGAGATGCGGTGTGGTCACTGTTCTAAAGAACATTTGTTTAAAGATTGTCTAAATAGAGGGAAACAGCCAGAGTGTTGTAATTGTAAAGGGAAGAATGAAGATACTGCTCATGCTGCCGTGGATAAAAAGTGTATTGAGTATCAAAGGGCCTTAGATATTCATAAAAGAAAAATTAATTATGGATAAATATATTAAAATTTTGCAATTAAATGCACAAAGGGCTAAGGCAGTTGTATTGCAAATAAATCATATAATGGAATGTGAAGATTTCTCGGTAGCCCTCTTGCAGGAGCCATATGTAATTAAAGGTAAAGTAGCAGGTTATCCTATTAGATATAGAGTTGTTTCTAAAGGTGATAATCCAATGACGGCTATAATAATTAGAGATCCTGAAGTGGTTGTAACACAAGTGTTATCCTTGTGTGATGAAAAACATGTTTGTTGTGAAATTATAGGGAAATGTGGTAAGTTGTACGTTGTTACAATATATTGTCAGCCATCAGAGGGAATGGAACAACATATAAAGTATTTAGATAAATTATATGAATTAGTTGGCTCTTGTAATGTGGTGGTTGCCTTGGACTCTAATGCTTGTTCTCCATTGTGGGGTAGTGATGTATCCGATGAAAGAGGAGTGATGCTGGAGGAATTCATTGCTGCCTCAGGTGTAGAGGTGTTAAATGTGACCGGACATGCTCCTACTTATTCCACGGTACATGGCCAGTCATGTATTGATTTAACTTTGGCGACTACCTCTATTGTGGATAGTATTAGAAATTGGAAAGTGATAGAACATCATACCACTAGTGATCATAATAGCATCTCTTTTTCCTGTGTTATAAAAGATTCAGTAAGAATACTGAATGATATTGATAGATTTATGGATAAAACTGCAAAGTAGCCAAAGTTTGAGCAGGTGTTTTTGAGTAGTATCAATGAAATAAACTGGGTAGGCCTGACATCAAATGATTATGTTAAACAATTAACTGTTATTTTGATAGATGCATGTTCTTGTAGTATGAAGAAAAGGTATAAGGTTAATAGGCCAGTATTCTGGTGGAGTACTGAATTATCTGAAAAAAGGAGAGAAACATTTTGTTTAAGAAGAAAGTTCCAGGCTGTAAGAAGAAACGGAGATTTAGATTTGTGTGAGATGTATAAAAATATGCATAAAGCTTGTCGTAAAGAATATGTTACAGCTATCTGTAAAGCTAAACAGAATAAGTGGAGGGAATATGTGAGCAAACAAGGATCTAGGGATCCATGGAATTCCATTTTTAAATTATTAACTAATAAAAGAAGCCTATCGGAAATAATGAGTACTATCGGCAATGAAAATAGTCAAACATTAACTTGGGAAGAATCAGTGAACAGGATATTGGACGATCTCTTTCCAGATGAAAATGAAGAAGTCAATGATTTAGAAATAGATGGTCAGAATTTTATCGTGACACCAGAAGAACAGTTTACATTAGAAGAACTGACAATGGCCATGGGCCAGGCGAAGGATGGTAGATCGCCGGGCCTAGACAAAATAGAAGTATTGGTGATGAAAAGATCTTTTCAAATGGCTCCAGAGTTGTACTTAAATCTGTATAATCGATGTTTAGAAGAGGGTGCCTTTCCGGATGAGTGGAAGAGAGCACAGATAAAATTACTTATAAAAGGGACAGATCGTATGCTTAACGAAACTGGTACATATCGTCCAATCGCTCTCCTCTCCGTTTTGGGTAAGATATATGAAAGATTATGTATGAACCGTATTATGATGAGATATGAAACAAGAAATATGTTATCACAAAACCAATATGGTTTTAAGAAAGACTCATCAACTGAAGATGCGGTATATAGATTGCTTCAAGCGGTGGAGGACAGTGAGGAACGGTATTGTTTAGGTATATTTATTGATTTTAAAGGTGCTTTCGACCACTTATGCTGGGATGGCATCATGTCTAGAATTAAAGAAGTATGTAAGACAAAATTATATAAGGTGTTTAGAAGCTACTTTTCCAATAGGGAAGTAGTAGTTAAAACTAGATATACAGAGATAATTAGGAAAGTTGTTAAAGGATGTCCAAAAGGCTCGGTGATAGGCCCCTTTGCGTGGAACATGGTCTTTGATGAATATTTAAATGAAGAAATGGCTGGAGTCACAAAAATAGCTTATGCTGACGACTTGGTAATGATGGTTCAAGGAAATTCCAGATCTTCCATAGAAAGTAAAGCAGAAGAAGCTTTGACTACATTGGAAATATGGACAAAGAAACATAAATTGCAGGTTTCAAAGGAAAAGACGGTTCAGATGTTGCTTAAGGGAAGACTAAGCATGAATAGAGCTCCTACTGTACAGCTGATGGGGAGTGCCGTTCGATATGCACGAGTAACGAAATATCTTGGTTTAATGATTGAAGAACGTTTGTTCTTTACAGAACACGTTAAGTATTTAAAAGTCAAAATTAAAACCTTATATGCCAAGCTCCGGAGGGTGATTAGAAGAGATTGGGGCATAAAAGGTAGAGGCCTCAATCTATTATACGATTGTTTGTTTTCACCTATAATGTGTTATGCTGCCGGGGCTTGGATTCATAGGATTGGGAATAAGATTATTCAAAAACACCTAGTACAAGCACAAAGATTTGCATTACTAGGGATTACTCGGGCATGTCGGACGGTGTCCACAGAAGCCTTGCAGGTAATATCAGGTAGGTTGCCAGTCCAGTATGTAGTGTTAATAGCTGGAGTAGGATATCTTACTAAACGGAATATTAGGAAGACGATAGTAAGAATAAGAACTTGTCCAGAACCAGATAAAATTTATACAAGAGCAGATGTTAAAAGTGAAAAGAATAGAGTTTTAGAAGAAGTTAAAATAAGATGGCAAATAGAATGGGAAACATCTGAAAAAGGACGACAGACCTTTATGTTTTTGCCGAAAATAAATATAATTGATACTAAAAGAAAGACTTGGCAACAGTTTGGTCTTTGTTCTATGTTTCTGTTAACTGGACATGGATTGGCATTGAGACTCTTTCAGCTTGGACTTAAAGAAAATGGGTTATGTAAATGTGGAGAGCTTGAGACATCTGAGCATGTTATGCTTGACTGCAATTATTATGTTGACTTGAGAATGGAATTGGAACTATCAATTGGCTATCTGGAGAAGGAGAGACTCCATGTCATGTTCACTGATAAAAGACTATTTACTTATTTTAATAAGTATGTTTCGGAAGTATTTAAAAGGAGATTCAGATTGCTGGGTAGTAGAGGCACGCCTCTAAGTGGCAGAGATGTCAACTCATCCAATTAGGATCAATGATAGAAAATCAAAGTTGATTCTCCTTGCATGAGGCTAAGTGGCCAGATAGGAATTATTTGTTTGGTTATTATTATTTATTTATTTATACTAACAAAATTGAATTCTAAAAGTTAGGAAAAATCCCATTCTCTGATTTTACCGCGGATAGGCCACGGCCTAGGGAGCGGATTTGGCGAATGGAGGTTAAAATGGTAATGTACTTGCATGTAGCGGAGATGGGAGAAATCTCAGGTGCCGTCTGACATGAACATACCTTATGTACTTGCATGTACACCAATGCTAGGAGTATAGTAAATAAATTTGATGAATTTGAGGTGCTGGTCAAGACATCAAAGGTGGATATTGTTAGTATATTAGACATGTGTCACACAGAGATAAGGAAAGCAGAATTGGAATTTTGGGAGTACAATGTGTACAGAAAGGATAGACAGAATAGAAAGGGAAGAGGGGTCATGCTATTAGTTAAGAAACACATAAAATCTAAGGAAGTGAATCCAGCTGACATGGGTGTGCAGTGAAATTTTATGTCAGTTTGGTGTGACATGAGCACTGGGAAAGCAAAATTGAGAGTAGGAGTGTGTTATAGGCCTAATGACTCTGTTGAGTACAATGAACAATTGTGCAGAGAAATAGAGTGGGCCAGTAAATCAGAATGTCTTGTAATGGGGGATTTTAACTTCCCAGATATTAACTGGAACTTGAGTTGGTCACTCGCACACTAGCAAGACTTTTGAGTATTTATTGGATGACTGTTTTCTACAGCGGCACGTTCGAGAGGCAACTAGAGGGAGTAATACTCTTGATGTGATTATCAGTAGTGATTCTTCATTTACCCCTAACTACCGTCAGGGGTAAAGGAAAGGGTTTTTGCTTCCGTAAAGGGGAGTACAGTGGTCTCAGACAGTTTTTAAATTCTGTACAGTGGGATCAACTGACGATGTTACAAACAGTAAATTCTAAGTGGGAAGCATTCAAAGAATTAATCGTGGAAGCTACTAGACTTTATATAAGGATTAAGAAATATCATTCAAGGTTTAGGCCTAAATGGTTATCAAATAAACTAATGAGACTCGTAACAGAGAAGAAAAATGCATGGGATGCATATAAATTATCAGGTGACGCAGAAGCCTGTGGCAGATATAAGCTAGTCTGTAATCAGGTCACAAAGGAGGTTCGGCAGGCGAAGGCGGATTACGAGAAATCTTTGGCAAAAGATGCTAAGAAAAACAGCAAGGATTTCTTTACTTATATAAACTCTAAAAGGAAGGGGATGAATATGATTGGTCCACTTGACATCGATGGTTCGACTGTTGATGATCCTGCTCAGATAGCAAACAAACTGAATGAGTATTTTGCATCTACATTCACACGTGAGGAATTATTACAATTTGAAAATGGAAGAAGGTTATCAAATTGTAGCAGTGTGCTTAATGATTTTGTAATAACTGAGAGAAAAGTGGAGGAGAAATTGTTGAAGTTAAACATAAGAAAGGCACCTGGGGTGGATGGGATCTATCCAGTTATTTTAAAGGAGGCGGCAAAGCAACTAAGCAAACCCTTAGCCATAATTATGAGAGCATCCTTGGACTCAGGGGAGGTTCCCACGGACTGGAGATGTGCAAATGTGTCCCCAATTCACAAAGGTGGATCGAAGGGTGACACGAGTAATTACAGACCAGTTAGTTTAACTTCTGTTCCGGGTAAAATAATGGAGTCGCTGGTTAAAGATGCATTGCAGGATCATCTAGACAAGACTGCAGCAATAATTCAAACACAGCATGGGTTTGTTAAGAGTCATTAGGCCTATAGCACGCTCCTACTCTCAATTTTGATTTACCTATGCTTATGTCACACCAAACTGACTCAACACTGCACTGTCCAGCGATGTCAACTGGCTTCACTTCCTTGGATTTTATGTGTTTTTTAACTAATAGCATAACCCCTCCTCCCTTCCTATCCTGTCTATCCTTTCTATACACATTGTATTCCCCAAATTCCAGTTCCGCATTCCTTATATCTGTGTGACACCACGTCTCTGATATCCCAACAATATCTGCCTTTGATGTTTTGAGCAATACCTCAAATTCATCAAATTTATTTACTAAACTCCTAGCATACATGCACCTGTTTCCATTCTTAGCTACCCTAACACAGCCCATGTGTTTACTTGTATCACAATGACTTCCAGCAGTCTCTGAAATATCCTGCATCTTGTTTTTCAGGCTTCTGCTCATTCCAATAGAAGCAGTGCAAGAATCTCTTTCGCCTCTGCCAGTGGCTACTGTTAATCCATTAGTCTTTGTCTCCCCCCAAGCTAGCAGTTTTCCGACCCACCTAACACTGCCTCGATAGCATCAGCAAATATTCTTGCACCCTTTCTATTTAAATATATCCCATCCCTGTAGAAGCAATCTCTCCTGTTAACAAGTACATTCCAGGCTGAAAAAAATTCTATCCCTTGAGCCTTGCACAATCTTTCCAGGGCCGAATTGATCGACAAGGCTCTCATCATATACTCCCTCCTATCGTGTCTGGGCAGAATTGCAGACACTTTCAAATTCAACCCTACTTCACGGCTTTTTTTCAACAGTGACCTGTACTTGTTAAGTAATTCCGCTGGTCTCCTACTCTTAATATCATTAGTGCCAACGTGTACAACTATATCACCTTTTGTGCCCTTAAAAGATGATATCTGCTCTACAACGTCATCAACCTTTGCCCCTAGCAGACATACCCTGGTCCTGTTCCACCTATCCTTTTTACAAAGCATGTTCCCCGTTTCCCTGACAATTGAGTCACCAACAACTACTAGTTCCTGTTGGACCAGCGCATTCTGCCTTGGGGGCTGCCTCTGTGTTGCAAGATGACCAAGTCCAAGCTCTGGTGTTGATGTGGGCAGCTGAGAGCTTGATGGGCCCCTTGATTTATTTCCTTCGAGGGCATCCACCCTGTCCTTCAAGGTCTCATATAGGCCCATAACAACGCCGAGTTGTCGCCTAATTTCCTTGCACTCCTTGCATCGTGCACACACACAAAGACATCCCCCATGGCAGTATCATGTCCCGTACCCGATTGCTCCGCAAACATCAAGCAAACAGTGCGTCTTAAAAGGCCGTGATTCAGGGGGCAACCGCCCCCCTCAGTTCTCTCCTGAGTCACAGCACTCCCATTAGCTTGAGCCTTTTGCTTTGCTGCTCTGGTCAGAGTCATGATTTCGATTTAAATGTCAATAAAATTACAATTTCAGAACAAAATTAAAACCTTAAACTTGTATCTTAACACAGTTATAACGCTATATTTATTTTTCGGTATCGAGTGTTATCTACGAGTTCCCTTTATATAACTTCCGTATCAAGTATGTATTAATTATTTGTTACGTTTGTACTCTAAGTCGTTATATATATATAGTTAAAAGTACAATTTGATTGACAATGAAGTTTAACAAGATTAATAGATGTACTGATTAATTGACAATATTATATTATGCACTATACTATACAAAGCTAATGCTATCGAATTCCGGATATGCTGTATCGCGCTTCAGTAACGAGTGTTATCTACGAAATCCCTTTATATAACTTCTGTATCAAGTTATCTATTAATTATTTATTTTTACTAATTATTTATGTTCCGTAACCTAAGTGGTTATATGTATAGTTAAAATTACAATTTAATTGCCAATGAAGTTCGACAAGATTAATAGATTTTACTGATTAATTTTCACGTAGCAATGGCGGCCGTTTATGAACGGTAAACACGTGGATTTGATACCCTTTCCGATACTAAGTAATACCTACAAAATCTCTATCTAAGTTATTTTAACTTAAGTACCGTAAATAGGAATATAAAGCTACTCTAGAAATAAGTTAATATGTCAATTTAAACTAATAAAGCAGAAAATAAATCAGAAAAAACTTCTCTATTCCAAGAGCGGCAGAAAGGCACGTCCGCACAGGAAACCCTCGACCTCAGACAAGTTGATAGGTTAAATAAATTTAAGGAGGAACTGGACAGGCATTTGGAGGGAATGGTGTGATTTTTTTTTTTTTGGCTGATGCTGCATAAGCTCCTACACTTGCTTTCTTGCATCATGTGCCACTACTACTACTACTATTAACAATCTGCAGATAAAGGAACCACTAGGTGGTAGTGACACGGGAGACTACGGTAGATTTAAGCACTAGTATGTAATCAAGTCACAAAGGCAGTTAGGCAAGCAAAGGCAGATTATGAGAAATCTTTGGCAAAGGATGCAAAGAAAACAGGAAACACTTTACTTATGTAAACTCTAGAAGGAATGAATCAGATTGGTCCACTTGATATTGACAGTTTGACTGTTCATGAACCTGCTGAGGTAGCTGACAAACTGAATGAGTATTTTGTATCTACATTCCCACATGAGAAAGTCTGTGGGGAAGTGGCGGCTAGAAGTTTATCAAACTCTAGGAGAGAGCAACTGATTTTATAATAACTGAGAGCAAAGTGGAGGAGAAATTGTTGAAACTGAACACAAAAAACACACCTGGGGTGGATGGGACCTATCTAGTTATATTAAAGGAAACAGCAAAGGAAGTAAGCAAACCCTTAGCCATAATTATGAAGCTTCCTTTGACTGATGGGAGGTCCTTGTGGACTGGAGATGTGCGAATGTAACCCCAATTGACAAAGGGGGGATGAAAAGGTGACACAAGTAATTACAGACCCGTTAGTTTAACTTCTGTTCCAGGGAAAATAATGGAGTCACTGGTTAAAGAGGCACTGCAGGATCATCTAGGCAAGTTTTCGGTTATAGTTGAGATTCAGCATGAATTTATTAAGGGGAAGCCGTGGCTGACAAATTTGATTGGATACTATGATATGGTCAGAAAGGAACTGGATGCAAAAAACAATTATGATATTATAAACAGTGGCCATTCGAAATAACAGAACATTCGAAATAACAGTGCAGTGACATCGGATGTATACATACAAATGTATACTAACAAATTTTATTGGATACTATGATGTGGTCACAAAGGAATTGGATGCAAAAAAACAATTTTGATATCATATACAGTGGACTATCAAAATAACAGCACTTCAAGTAATGGTACATTCGAAATAATGGTGCATTGAGATCGGATGTATGTATGCAGTGCAGATGTATTGCAGTGCCAAAAAAAGAAACAGGCAAATCACGTGATTACAGGTAGTTCTTGATTTTACAAGTTAATTCGTTCCTAGCGTGAGCTCGTAAGGTGAAAACTCGTAAAGCAGGAATTCATTTCCCATAGATGTAATTAAAACCAGGGGTTACATTCTCTACAATGAAGTTTGACCATAGTAATGTTAAAAATTGGTCAATAAAACAATAGTTTATACTTAAACAATGATTTATTTATCCAAAGAAATCAGAATTTCTTTAATATCAAGCAAATTATAATAATAAAGAAATTATTTGTCATACAAACGTTAAAGAATGTTGATTATTCATCATCATCGACTACTGATGATGATGATGATGATGAAGAATAACGAGATCACGTTTGCTTATGATCTCAAATTTTGTTTCCAATGTTAATCCTCTTCACTGTTTCTTTTTATTAACATCACTCTCTGTAGTATTACTTCGTTTTGGCATACTGTACAGTATTAAAAAGCAGGATCATTTGAAATAAGACAAGACAGCGAAAATGAAGAGGACACAACCACACTTTTTTAATGTCAGCGTGGTAACTGCTTTATATTATGTAGTCAGTGAGACACTCTCACCTGCTTGAACAAAAAAATGCACAGTAGTACGCGTAGCTATACAATAGTTACGTGTACATACTACACGTAATACTACAGTAGTACTGTAGTAATGTATATCTATGTGTATGGCTTGAAATACCCTTTTTATGAATGTTTAGCATTTATTTATTGCAGTTAATGTTCATATATTCGATTTTTTTGATAGTTGAAAAAAAAAAAAAAAAAAAACTCGTAAAGCGGGAACTGCCTGCACTGTATTTTTTTTTTTTAAGTTCACCATTTTCAAAGTGAATTCTGTACTGTTATCACAGATTATACCACTGTTTTACATTTATTTTTAATTAAAAACCCCTCACTATGGCTCCTAAAGTTACTAAACCTCATACAGAGAAAAAAAAAGAAGAACAACATTAAAACTTAGTGACAAACTTGATATAATCCAAACTATTACATTAGAGTCACCCAGAATGTTAATTCATATACCCATGTGTGTATTGTGTCTGTTCTCTGCTCAATTTGCTTGTTTTGCTGGAAAAACGCCAGTTTTAGGGGAAAAAACCTTGCTATCTTATGCCTGAAACCCACTAACTCAGCCAAGGAGTGAAAAAAGCCGATAAAAGTTCCTCGCATCATCAACGGGATTCAAACCCAGACCTTTTCCACCTGGTGTAGGGAGGTTTTTTGATTTGGTAGTTGTTGGCGCATCGGCTTCTGTGGCCATATTGCACCTCCCAAGGTTTTTGCAGTACTTTGATCCAAGCCCGAGGCGGGAATCGAACCCGCGACCTTTGGGTTGCCAGGGCAGGTACTTTACCCACTCGGCTAGCCCGGTTGGCCGGTGTAGGGAGGACGGTGATGATACCAATGTGCTACCCGCACAGACTAAACTTGATATAATAAAGAAAACAGAATGGGGCATAAGCAAAAGTGTATTAATGGCAGAATATAACATTGGATAGTCAACATGTTTATGTTTTTTATGCGCAGTTAATAAAATTGCATTCTTAATCTCTCTATTTCTTATTTGACCTCATTATTTCTGCATTAAATGTGTTAAAAATAAAACGTTCTAGATAACAGAAAAATCAAAATAATGGCACCTTGAATCCCCAAAGGTGCCATTATTCTAAAATTCTACTGTACTTGGATTTCAGGAAAGTTTTTGATAGTGTTGCACATGGAAGGCTACTGTAAAAATTGGAGAGTATGGCATTAAGGGCAAATTGCTACAATGGATAAAAGGATGGTTGAGTGGGAGAAGACATGATTGGTAATCAAAGACACTGCTCTTCGTGGACTAATGTTATTAGTGGAGTAACACAGGGTTCGGTGTTGTTTTCTGTATTTTTCTGTAACAATGATATTGATGAAGGAATGTCAGAGGTAATGTCTAAGTTTGCAGATGACGCAAAGGTTGGCAGGATTGTTAATGACAGTATACTGCTGCAACAGGATCTAGAAAAGTTAAGCACATGGGACGAGATGTGGCAACTGAAGTTTAACATCTACAAATGTAAAGTACTGCAGAGTAATGTACCAACTGTGTGGCACTACACTCAGGGTGGTATAAAATGAAAAAGACTGTGGGTAATTATGCAGTCAGATATGAATTTTTTGACAGTGCAGACAGGCTGCAAGAGTAGCTCATGGTGTCTTGTCAATGATATACAGAAATTTTGATAGCTGGGATAAGGAGGTGATTGTCCCCTTGTATAAGGCAATGGTCAAGCCACACCTTGAGTACTGCATACAGGTCTGGAGGCTTCATTTTAGGAAGGATGTAGAACTGCTGGAATGAGTACAGAGAAGGGCAATGAGATTGGTGAGTGGAAAAAGAGTTGCTATTACCAAGAAAGACTTAAGTTCCGAAAATTGCAGCATCTGGAGACTAGTCACCTGTGAGGTGATCTAAGTGAAGTGTATAAGGCTGAATGCTGATGGGATTCTTTCTCTTGCTCAGATTACTAACCTGAGGAAAATAAATACAAATTGAGGAAAGACAATTGTAGAATCGATGTGTGGAAATTTGCCTGTAGCCAGCGAGTGGTTGATAGTTGGAACAAACTTCCATCTGTCATAGTGGAGGGCGAAAACTTAAATAAATTCAAGGCAGAACTAGACAGGCATTTGGAATGAATGGATGGGTGAAATGGGAAGGGTTTTTTTTTTTTTTTTTTTTGACTGATGCTATATAAGCTTGCTTTCTTGCTTCATACACCTCTACTAATGCTAATGCCAAACTGCAAACCTGAACATTGGAATAATTTAATTAATCTATGTATGTCCAATAATTTCATCTTTGATGGTAACATAGTTTACCTGCAAACCAAGAGAACTGCCATGGGTAGCCCTGCTAGCTGTCAAAGCTAACCTCTATCTATACTGGTCAGAAACTTCACTACCAACTGAACTATGTGTTCAGATACATTGACAATTTATTAGTAACTAACTGCCCCAATTTTCTACAAGATTTTGTAAATATATATCCTCCAGAATTCACACTGGAAAAAACCAAATGCAATAACCTTTCTGCCAATTACTTAGATCTGGACATTGATATTAATAGCCCATATACTACAATCAATTATGAATCAACAGGGCTTACCTTTATTTTTTGATATAGGATGTAAATGCAAATTACATTCTATTCCAAGAAAAAATATACAGACAGTTTTTTGGCCTCCCAATGGGCTTAAACATTAGCGGACTCATTGCCAAACTATACTTAGACAAATTAGAAAAGATCCATCTTGATCCATTTATACCACAGATTACATATTACGGAAGATATCTGGACGACATCCATTTCAGACGCAACGACATACGAAGAAGTAGCACCATCAGAGTTCAACAGCTTAGTTAACAAATATAACAAATTGCTCACCACCTATAGGAAAGATGACCACATCACTATGGCCCAGCTCAAACAAATTAAAGCCCGCACATACAATATCCCAATCTTATTCGGCCAAGTAAAATTGCACAAAACAGGATACCCAATACGACCCATAGTGTCATATAAGAATTCAGCTTTTGCCTCCCTAGCCACGTTCATCTACCCTATTCTAAAACCACTCCGAGAACTCCTAACATATAATATAAAAAACTACGATGCTTTATTCATGAACCTCAAAGACCTCCATATCAAGGAGGATATGAAGTTATATTCACTCGATGTGACTTCACTATACACCAACGTAAATGTACCCTACGCATTGGACATAGTCTGGGCCTACTTAAACGATGATAAAACAAAAATTAATAACACCAGACTCCCCAAAGCTAGAATATTCGAACTAACAAAACTATTAGTAAATGCAAATTACATTCTATTCCAAGAAAAAATATACAGACAGTTTTTTGGCCTCCCAATGGGCTTAAACATTAGCGGACTCATTGCCGAACTATACTTAGACAAATTAGAAAAGATCCATCTTGATCCATTTATACCACAGATTACATATTACGGAAGATATCTGGACGACATCCTAATCATCACAGACCATTCGACCATAAACAATATTCTACAGGTTTTTAATAACATCCATCAGAGACTAAAATTTGAATTAGAAACTGAAGCAGAATCCCACTCCATAAATTTCCTTAATTTTACCATACACAGATTAGACCAAAAACTAAATTTCAGCATATACAGAAAACCCACTAATAAAGGGATGCTTCTACATTTCCACAGTTACCACCCCCAACCATACAAAAAATCGGTCATGCTGAACCAATTTCAAAATGCCTATAAATATTCTTCCACCCAGATTTCTCTAACCACTGAAATAAATGAACTAACAAGAAGTTTCTCAAATAGGGGTTACCCTCTAACCTATATAAACAAAGTCAAAAAAATAGCCCGTGATAAAATAAATAACAACAACCTCGCAACAAACATAGCAAAAAAATCCGACAAGACCAAAAAAATATATTTCATCACCGTCCCATATATCGAGCACTGGTACAATAAACTTAACCAAATATGCAAGGGAACCGACATGAAAATCATAGCAAAACCTATGAACAAACTATACACATCCTTCAGAAATCGGCCTTCAAACACCACATTCCAATCACAGCATGACCTCGTATACAGTATACCATGCAAAAATTGTGACGCTGTCTACGTAGGATCCACCATGGGAGTGGCAGAGCTTCGAGCAAAACAACACGAAGCTTCGGTGCAGGCGGGTCGTTCAAATGCATCGGAACTTTCGTTCCACGCAATAAATGAAAGACATACTTTCGGCTTTACGGAAACAAAAATTATAAATATTCAACACAACTACTACAAACTACTCATTGCAGAAACCTTAGAAATGAAACTACATGAAACTTCAATCAATATCCGTAGGCCATTCCTATTGTCCGACGATTGGTCACTTATACGCATGCGTGAAGAACAAATACTACAACATAAGGAAAGAAAAAAAGTTTCGGATTAATTGTGAGTAACTCTCTTCCTGTGAACATGATGCCCCGAAAAGTTCTAGTCCAACTTAAGGAATGTAGAGAATAACCCCAAACCCTACCCCCACCCCCGCCCCTTACCCAATTATTAGACCCCTAAATTTAACTCAAAATTCCAGCCACAGGACCAAAAAGTAAAATCGATCCTTAATTATTAGCCCGTTTAGACCTCCAAAATCTAACTTTATGACAATGTTTTGCAAAATTGACATCGCCTTCCCCATGAATTATTAGCGAGTTGGACAAGGAGAGTTGGCAAAGAAGCTTCCTATATCAAAAAATAAAGGTAAGCCCTGTTGATTCATAATATAATAGAATATAGGAATTATCGAGCACGTAATAGCTCTCTAGTATCAAAACTACAATCAATATATAGAAACTCCCCAACTTAAGTAATACTCAACTTACAGAAATTCAACTTAACGTAAGTTTTTACTGGCCGGTGCAAACTTAAAAAAATTGTGGAAACGTATTTTGCATCCCATCGGAAGAAATGGAGGTATCATGAAAATATCATAATGTGAACCAAATAATGCATTTTTTTTTTTTTTTGGTAATTCGCACCAAGGCCTTGGAAGTTGAAAATTTTGTTATATTACTAAGCTATTTCTCTCTAAAAGGTCATATTTATAATGGAAATTGCACTACACTTTTATCATCTGTTCCCATTATAAGTATCAATTTTGAATACCTTTGTGATATTTTTCTAAAGCACATTTCTGGAGATCACGACCAAAAAATGATAAAAACAATTTTCACTTTCCGGTTTATTGGGCTTTTCTGTTAATGCAATCTATTATAAATGAGCAGTAAACTTGATCTTATTGCATTTGCAATAATCCTGATAACTGGAATTTTTTGGGTTTTTACATTACACTATTATGGTGAAATGAGTTCCCATTCACTGAAATCTTCACTCATATAAAAAACAAATTTTCAGAAACTTCTCTTCATTCCTATTTACGTATTACAATGATTAGCATTAGTAGAGGCATCTGATGCAAGAAAGCAAGCTTATGCAGCATCATCCAAAAAAAAAAAAAAAGAAACCACTTCCATTTCACCCCTCTGTTCGTTCAAAATACCTGTCCAGCTGAGCCTTAAACTTATTTTGGCTATCACCTTCCACGACAAGGGATGGAAGTCTGTTCCACCAACCAACCACTCGCTGGCTAAAGGCAAATTTCCGCACGTCTATCCTACATCTGTCTTTCCTCAATTTGAATTTATGCCCTCTCAAGTGATTATTCTGAGCGAGAGGAAGAATCCCATCAGCATTGAGCATGCTCAAACCATTCAAGGCTTTATACACCTCTATCAGATCACCTCGCTGGTGCCTAGTCTCCAGACACTGTAATTTGCAAAACTTAAGCCTTTCTTCGTAAGAGCACCCCTTTGTTCCATTCACTAATCTTGTTGCCCTTCCCTGCACTCATTCCAGCAGCTCTACATCCTTCTTCAAATGAGGCCCCCAGACCTGTATACAGTACTCTAGGTGTTGCCTGACCATTGCCTTATACAAGGGAATAATCACCTCCTTATCCCTGCTAGAAAAATTACTATATATCATTGACAATACGCCATTAGCTACTCTTGCAGCCCTTCTGCACTGCTCAGAGAACTTCATATCTGCCTGCACAACCACCCCCAGGTCCCTTTCATTCTCTACCACTGTCAGTGTAGTACCAGAGTTGATACGTTGCTCTGGGGTTGCAGTTTCCCATGTGTAGTACTTTACATTTGTCAATGTTAAACTTCATTTTCCACCTCTCAGCCCACCTGCTCAACCTTTCCAGATCCTGTTGCAGCAGCATAGTGTCAGTAGTGTCCTTGACAACCCTCCCTACCTTTGTATCGTCTGCAAACTTCGACATTAAGCTTGATATACCATCATCAATATCATTTCTGAATATAGAAAACAATAATGGACCCAACACTGAGCCCTGAGGTACTCCACTAATTACATTAGTCCACGACGAGCAGTGTCCATTGATTACCACTCTCTGTCTTCACCCCCCTCAGCCACCCCTTTATCCACAGCAGCAATTTGCCTCCAATGTCACACTGCTCCAATTTGTGCAGCAGTCTTCCATGTGCAACAGTATCAAAAGCCTTTCTAAGATCCAAGTATATAATATCAAAGTTATTCCCTGCATCCAGTTCCTTTGTGACTGCATCATAGTATCCAATCAAATTGGTCAGGCAAGACTTCCCCTTAACAAAACCATGCTGGGTCGAAGCTATAACTGAAGTCTTGTCTAAATGATCCTGCAGTGCTTCTTTAACTAGTGCCTCCATTAATTTTCCTGGAACAGAAGTTAAACTCATAGGTCTATAATTCCTTGTGTCAGCCTTTAATCCTCCTTTGTGAATTGGGGTCACATTTGCACATCTCCAGTCTGTGGGTATCTCCCCTGAGTCCAAGGAAGCTCTCATAATTATGGCTAAGGGTTTGCTTACTTCCTCTGCTGCCTCCTTTAATATAACTGGATAGATCCCATCCACCCCGGGTGCCTTTCTTGTGTTTATCTTCAACAATTTCTCCTCCACTTTACTCTCAGTTATTACAAGATTCTCTAGCTTACTGCTAGAGTTGAATACACCTTTGGCTTTCCCCTCAAACGGCCTCCGTAGCCGAGTGGGCAGGAGCGGGAGTGCAGTAGCACACGCTCCTTGAGTAGACCGGGGTTCAAGCCCCTGACTGCTGAATACGGTCGATCTGCCAACCTGCACTGGACCAGCGTGGCAGATTATGGTCCATTTCCCTCAGCATGAATTGTTGAGGAGGCTTCCACCCTGCAGTGGGTTGATAATGGCTGCACTTTACTTTTTTTTTTTACTGGCTTTCCCCTCACTAAATAACTCCTCATGTGTGAATGTCGCAAAATATTCATTTAGTTTGTTAGCTACCTGAGCAGGATCATCAACAGTTGACCCATCGATATCAACAATCTGATTCATCCCCTTCCTTCTAGAGTTTACATAAGTAAAGAACTCATTGCTGTTTTTCTTTGCATCCCTTGCCAAAGATTTCTCGTAATCTGCCTTCGCCTGCCTAACCTCCTTTTTAACTTGGTTACAGATCAACTTGTATCTATCATAGGCTTCTGTATCATGTGTTAATTTGTATATATCCCATTCATGTTTCTTCTCTGCCATATGCCTCATCAGTTCATCTGACATCCATTTTGGCCTAAACCTTGAACAATATTTCTTAGTTAGTATGTAAAGCCAAGTAGCTTCCAAGATAAGTTCTTTGAATGCTTCCCATTTTGCATTTGCTGTTGGTAACATCATCAGTTGGTCCCACTGTATAGAATTTAAATACTGTCTCAGTCCATCGTAGTCGCTTTTACGAAAGCAATAACCCTTCCCTTTACCCCTAATGGTAGTTACCTCTTTGAGTAAATCCCACTTCAGCACACTATGATCACTGCCAGCTAGTGGTTCATTTATCTGCAGATTCTTAATGCATGAAGAATCACTGCTGATAATGAAATCAAGAGTATTCCTCCCTCCAGTTGCCTCCCGAACATGCTGATGTAGAAAACAATCTTCCAATAAATCTACAAAAGCCTTGCTAGTGTGTGAGTGACCAACCCCCAAATTCCAGTCAATATCTGGGAAATTAAAATCTCCCATTATAAGACTCTCTGATTTACTGGCCCACTCTATTTCCCTGTACAGTTTCTTATTATACTCATCAGAGTCATTAGGCCTATAGCACACTCCTACTCTCACTTTTGATCTCCCAATGCTTATGTCACACCAAACTGACTCCACACTGCACTGTCCAGCGAGGTCCACTGGCTTCACTTCCTTGGATTTTATGTATTTCTTAACTAATAGTATAACCCCTCCTCCCTTCCTATCCAGTCTATCCTTTCTGTAGACGTTGTACTCCCCAAATTCCAGTTCTGCATTCCTTATATCTGTGTGACACCAAGTCTCTGATATCCCAACAATATCTGCCTTTGATGTTTTGAGCAATACCTCAAATTCATCAAATTTATTTACTAAACTCCTAGCATTGGTGGTACACGCAAGTATACATGCACCTATTTCTTTTCTTAGCTACCCTAACACAACCCATGTGTTTACTTGTACCGCAATGACTCCCAGCAGTCTCTGAAATATCCTGAATCTTGTTTTTCAGGCTTCTGCTCATTCCAATAGAAGCAGTGCAAGAATCTCTTTCACCTCTGCCAGTGGCTACTGTTAATCTATTCGTCTTTGTCTCCCCCCCAAGCTAGCAGTTTTCCGACCCACCTAACACTGCCTCGATAGCGTCAGCAAATATTCTTGCACCTTTTCTATTTAAGTGTATCCCGTCCCTGTAGAAGCAATCTCTCCTGTTATTAAGTACAGTCCAGGCTGAAAAAAATTCTACCCCTTGAGCCTTGCACAATCTTTCCAGGGCCGAATTGATCGACAAGGCTCTCATCATATACTCGCTCCTATCGTGTCTGGGGAGAATTGCAGACACTTTCAAATTCAACTCTATTTCATGGCTTTTTTTTCAACAGTGGCCTGTACTTGTTAAGCAATTCTGCCGGTCTCCTACTCTTGATATCATTAGTGCCAACGTGTACAACTATATCACCTTTTGTGCCCTTAAAAGATGATATCTGCTCTACGTCATCAACCTTTGCCCCTGGCAGACATACCCTGGTCCTGTTCCACCTATCCTTTTTACAAAGCATGTTCCCCGTTTCCCTGACAATAGAGTCACCAACAACTACTAGTTCCTTTGGGACCAGCGCATTCTGCCTTGGGGGTTGTCTCCGTGTCACGCGATGCCCAAGTGCAAGCTCTGGCGTTGATGTGGGCAGCTGAGAGCTTGATGGGCCCCTCAATTTAGTTCCTTCGAGGGCATCCACCCTGTCCTTCAAGCTCTCATATAGGCCCATAAGAACGCTGAGTTGTTGCCTGATTTCGATACACTCCTTGCATCGCGCACACACAAAGACATCCCCCATGGCAATATCATGTCCCGTACCTGAATGCTTCACAAACATCATGCAAGCTGTGCATTTTAGAAGGCTGTGATTCAGAAGGCAACTGCCCCCCTCAGTTCTCCTCTGAGCCACAGCACTTCCATTAGCTTTAGCCTTTTATTTTGCTGCTCTGGTCTGAGTCATGATTACTTTTAATTTAAATAAAATTTCAATTTCAGTTTATAACCCTAACTTATCTCCCAACACAGTTATAACGGGATATATATTTTTTAGTGTCAAGTATTAATTATCTCCGAGTTCCCTTTATATAACTTCCGTATCAGTTATGTATTAATTAATTATCTTACATTTGTAATCTAAGTCGGTATATGTATTTAGTTAAAAGTGCAATTTAAATGCCAACGAAGTTCAACAAGTTTAATAGATTTTACCGATCGCTGAAAATATTATAACCTATACTATACTAACGCTATCTAGGTTCGATATATAATGATCGTATGACAAAGACAAAGGCGGGAAGTTACGAATGGTAATCTATGGACACTTAAGTATTAATTAACTTTCAAATCTCACTGTCTCAATTCAGAATAAACTAACGATCCTTACTGGGTCTATAAGCTACTTACAAAAAATAATTTGATGTAAAAAATATTCAATAAGCGGCTAAATATGGCTAAAAAACTTCTCGTTCAGCGGAGTTGCAACTTGTAACACGTGGATTTGATAACCTTACAGATACTTTTATGCAATTACAAGGCCGAGTAAAGAATAAATACACCAGATTAATCAGAAATATCACAAAATCAAAATGATGAAGGGAAAGCGACCAAAGAAAAGTGCAAGTGGTGGTAGTGCTAGGAAACAAAACAAAATTGATTTGGAAATGAAGATGAAAATGATTAAGAAGTACGAAGCAGGACAAAGTTTGTCACCTATTGCACAGAATTAGGTCTCGCTGCTTCAACAGAGAATACTATTTTAAAGGACACTGCACGTATAACCACCCGCTGGCTAAAGGCAAGATGTGCGGAAATTTGCCTTTAGGCAGCGGCTGGTTAATTGCTGGAACAAACTTCCATCTGTCGTTGTATAAGTTGATAGGTTGAATAAATTTAAGGAGGAACTGGATGGGCATTTGGAGGGAATGGGGTGATTTTTTTTATTTTTTTTTTTGGCTGATGCTGCATAAGCTCATACACTTGCTTTCTTGCATCACATGACACTACTACTACTATTACTACTACTACTAAAAAAGAACATGTAAAAGGATCAATGCATTTAAGATCAACAGTGATCACAAAACAGCATTCAGGTGCTATATCAAAGATGGAAAAGCTATTAATAATCTGGATGAAAAATCAGATTCAGAAGCAAGTGCCCCTGAGTCCAATGGCCGTTCAAGAAAAGCAAGAAGTATTTATGAAGATATTAAGGATAATAAGTACGGTGAACCCCAACCCAAGTATGTGGCAAGCAATGGGTGGTTTAATAGGTTCAAGCATCACGCTTGGTTCCACAATGTTAAAGTATGCAGTGAAGTCGCCAGTGCCAATTCTGCAACTGCAGAGAAATTTTGTGATGTGTTGGAAAAAATTATTGATGAAGGCGGCTATTCAACACAGCCAATTTTTAACACTGACAAGGCTGCTCTGTACTGGAAAAAAATGCCGGATCAAACATACATTGCCAAAGAGGAAAATTCAATGCTCTTGCTTGGGGCTGATGCAGTGGGAGATTACAGATTAAAACCACTGCTTGTGTATCATTCTGGAAATCCTTGTGCATTTAAGGGCATCAATAAAGCAACCCTACCCGTGCATTTCCAATTGAACCAGAGAGCACGGATAACAATATCACTCTTTGAGGATTGGTTTAAATGCTGCTTCATTCCCGAGGTTGAAAAATATTGTAATGACTACAATTTTCCTTTCAAGATTTTTCTTCTATTAGATAATGCTCCTGGATATCCTATGCATCTAGATGATTTCAATTCGAACGTGACAATCATATTTCTACTGCCAAACACGACTTTTAAATTTGAAATAGCAGGGTACTATTCGAATTTAAAAGCATACTATTTATGCACAGCATTTGCTCAGGTATTGTCTGCAGTAGATGATGAGAAAAATTTTATATTAAGAGACTTGAAAATCTTACAATATTTACCATGCCATCTTAAACATTAATAAGGCCAGGGCAGAAATTACTAAAAGTTGTTTAAATGGCGCATGGAAGAAAATATGCCCACGCCATATAAAAGGCTTCGAAAAAGACGAATCACATGAAGAGGTTACAGATAAGATTGCAAAGGTTGCAAAGCTACTTCAGTTGGAGGTTGATGCCAAAGACATGGAGGAGTTAATAGAAGAAGAAGAGAAGGAATTATCTAACGAAGAACTTATTGACTTGCAGGCAGTGATAGTGAAAGAAGAAAATGCTAACGAAACTCAAGATGAACCAAATGAGGAGCAGAGATGCTTCATCACCAGACAGATGGCAATAGCATTTCGTGAAATTGCATCAGCAATGGCAAGGTTTGAAAAGATGGATCCTGACAGCGAATGATTCTTAAAAGTTAACAGAGGGGCAAATGATATGCTTGCTTACTACAAAGAAATCTACGATGAAAAGAAAAAAGCCACCGTCCACTCATCCATTAATATGTTCTTTCATACAGTTGACCGGCTGACCTCTTCTAAATCTCCACAGCCCTCAACCTCTGCAGCAGTGTATTTATCGGCTGAAGACGTGGATTCTGGCAACTATGCTCGAGAGGTAAAACTTACTGACATTAGGCCTGTCTCCTCTCTTTTTTTGTAATTTTATAATTTTGAAATTTTTTTTAAATTGCACGCTTTTGTAATTTCTCCTGTGCATGAGATAAAAAAAATTGAATAAATACCATAAATGATTCTATTCACATGTTCATAAAACACTTCTTTTTTTGATTCAATCAATTCAGTGAACACAGTTGCGAGTGGTGCACAAGCATGGGGGAAATACCGACTTAGGTAGTGTTCCACGGAATGCAACCCTTACGTAAGTCGGGGAGTTCCTGTATATAACAAACATGATGCCTTCAACTTTAATGTAGTTAACTTTACCCACTGGCACTCTAACATATCAAAAAAGGTACATTCTAATGTTAATCTTTCCCAATGTATCAGGATAGCTACCATTTGCAAGAGCAACAGTTTGATAGTTCATAATATCAGAAACTTCTACAATAAGTTTTTGGACAATGTTTCCTCCAGCCTACCTTTATCACCATTTCAATAAAGCACTTCCTATATCATCAAACATAAAAAGATGTTTAACTACCCATCTGATATCCTACTGCTTACAGGCTTGTACATATTGTACAGATAATACCCCCAACCTCTTTGGTGTCTTATAGTCTAGAAAACTTGCCCACCAATTGGCTACCAAAGGGGTATTGGATTTATATTTACTTTTTATTTATTTTGTACTTTATTTTAATTTTATGTTCAGGGTCCTACTACAGGAAGGGGGCTGCTGGAGCCCACGTAATTTTCCTTCTTCTTCTGATCTCATTTCACTGTCCTACCAAACACCCTACATTTTTTATTTCTCGTGAGCCATTAATTTACCGAATGCAATATCAAGATGCTATTTTTCTACTATACATACTTTTCTCACCTTACACAAAGTTTAGTGACTATTTACACTACTTTGTAAGCTTATCATTTTCTCTTCTATCCTTGATGTACTACTTCATTTGTTTAATGCCGATCACCCAATATACTCTCCTATTTTAATTTTGTCTGACTTGCTGTCTTATTTTTCTAACACTTAGGGTCGCTGCAATATACCATAAATACATCAAACAGAATAGCAGTAAGTCCTTTGGCTTCTGATCACCACACTGCATAGTGCTGTGGTCTACATTCAGCATACCAACACGACTCCAATGTTGTTATCCCAATGAGTTTTCTTTTCTTCTCCTCATCTTTTCTCCTTTGTTCCCTTTTTGTGTCTCTTTTCTGTGCCTCTTTCAGGTCAGCCATGAAATATATGCTAGCATTACTGCTACTTTTTGACCTTACTTCCTACTTCTCTGAATTCAAATTCCAATATGGCTTCACCGTTTCAACCACATGCTATGTATATTTCATGCCAGAAAGAGGCCTTACTTCTTGCTGTATTTCTTGAGGTTTTGATGGTTGATCCTTGAAGAAGACATTGAAATCATGGGATCAACAGCATCAAGTAAATAAATAAAACTTCATTTTATTATTTTTAAAGTATCGTTCATTTATATATTTGCTCTACTGGTTTGCCATGCTACTGGCATGTATTTTATTTGTTTTTATCTTAGTTATATACAGGGTGTCTCAAAAATATTGGTACAAATGTTTAGGGGAGGTAGGTAACATCTAAAGGAATGTGAATTGCATAGGAACCCATAACCGGAAACGTCACAGGAAAGTAGCAGAGGCACAAGAAGCAGAAATGACACAAGACAGTAATTAGTAGCAAACATTTATTTGACATAATATTAACAATGGAGTACGAGATGGATGCATTTCATGATGTTGCAACAGATGTTCGAAGGTTCCACCATAAGACGCAATGTATGCATGACACCAACGCAGCATGGATTGGCGGACACGGTCGAACACACCTGGAGTTTCTTTGACAGTAGCAGCAACGCAGACGAGTCTCGCTATGGATCTCGCCACAAGATCCATATCGTGTATGAATCGCCTCCACAGGCGATTCATACACGATGGATTTGAGAATCCCCCACAGAAAGAAATCAAAGCTCGATAAATCAGGTGAGCGTGGGGGCCAGGCAATGGGTCCACCATGGGCAATCCATCGGCGCCCAAAACGCTTGTTCAAATGGTCACGAACACACCTTCCATAATGGGCAGGCGCCCCGTCATGTTGAAACCAAATGTTGCATCTCACATTTGCTGGAACATCAACAAGTAACCCTGGCAGAACTTGTTCAAGAAAAATCCAATATTTAGCAGAGTTCATGCGGGATGGTAACAGGTATGGGCCAACTAAGCAGTCACCAGCCATACCTGCCCACACATTTATTGTGAAGCGGTGTTGTGCCGCATGGGGCGCACACCGTGTGGGCCCTCTTCTAATCCATACACTAGGTGCATGTCTGCCAGCTCACAGTTCAATGCATGCTCTTCAACTACTGCTTGAATGAGTAAACCAGAAATTTTCCCTCTCGCGAACTGATGAACAGTGCCGTGTACCAACTTACGGTGACGTTTCCTATGCGATTCACATTCCTTTAGATGTTACCTACCTCCCCTAAACGTTTGTACCAATATTTTTGAGACACCCTGTATATATATATATATACGCGTGCGTGCGTGTGTGTGTGTGTGTGCGCGTGAATACTGAGTTTTCTGAAAAGAAAATTCAAAGTTTTACATGTGAAACAACTCAACTTTATTCTAAAGCACTCTAGAGCGACTTGTATACATGCTAATTGTATTGAAAATAAGTAATTTTATATAAAACTTATTGTGATTCTATCAGTGTAATTTTAGGAAAATAAACACACATTATTTGATATCCCTTCTGAACATTTCATGGACCCTCTGGAACTGGTCTATGGATGCACAGGGGTCCGACCCCAGTTTGGGAAACACTGCACTGGTTTATTGTGCTACTTGACAAATGACACCAGAAAAACGGTGTGTGACTTTTCACATATCCAATAAAATAGTGGAAATGCTAAGAGACTTTTTGGCAATTGTCTTATTTAAAAAACATTGTGGTCCCCCAAATCTCAGATTTATGGAGTTGAAAGGCAAGGTGTATAAAAATAATCATCATAAAATTGGAATAATTCAAAGTCAGTTTATGAAGCAATTATGAACACAGACATTCAAACATTATAAATGCCATAATCATATACAATGAAAAGAGTACATGCACATATTCAAGAAGGCAGACATTTCCAACATTTATCATAATTTTTTACAATTACTTATTATCATTATAGTTATTATAACTACTTAATTGCATAAGCTGATAATAAAAGAATTAATAAATTTTAATCAGTAATGATATTTGGGTTGTGAAAATTTTGAATCACTCTGTAGTAGGGACATATTATTAGAACACATTTATCATAGCTAATGTGTTCTTGAAAAATGCAATGTTCAATGATGATGGATGCACTGAATGAAACAATTTTCCCTTGGATAAGGAAGTAGCTTGAATGAGAAATTCTGGACATTTAAAATGATTATGGTTTATGTTTTAATATCTGTGTTACACTATGATATAGTTGTGCATGGGTACCATTGTAATGTAGCTGAATTTGAAACAAACTGAACTTTGTGAATAATGCATCATTTTATAAGATCTGATTACGAAAACCTTCATAATCAGATCAATTCTGAGTTGCCTGACTCTTATACATCAAATAAGTACTGCTACTCCATTAGAAAAGTACCACCACCACCACCCAGATGGCACAATTTCACTTCTAAGTGAAGATGATACTACTTAACCTCTCCTCATGAGTGGGTGGGTGGGTAGGTAGGTAGGTAGGCACCCAAGGTAAAACAGATGGCAACCTAGTTGTGGTCTTGTTTACACAATATAAGAGATGCCAAAAGGTATATCATAGAATAACAAGGATTAATTGCTGTAGTAGTAGTAATGGCATGTGATGCAAGAAAGCAAATGTATGAGCTTCTGCAGCATCAGCCAACAAAAAAAAAAAAAAAAAAACACACCATTCTCTCCAAACCAAATGCCTGTTCAGTTCCTCCTTAAATTTATTCAACCTATCAACTTCCACAATGACAGATGGAAGCTTGTTCCAGCAATTAACAACCCGCTGGCTAAAGGCAAATTTCGGCACATCTATTGTACATCTGTCTTTTCTTAATTTGAATTTATGCCCCGTTAGGTTCATATCTGAACAAGTGGAAGGATACCATCAGAATTCAGCGTGCTCAACCCATTCAAGGCCTTATATACCTCAATCAGATCAACGCGCAGGTGCCTAGTCTCCAGCCACTGCAATTTGCAGGACTTAAGCCTCTCTTGGTAAGAGGATCCCTTCATTCCCCTCACCAATCTTGTTGCCCTTCTCTGTACACGCTCAAGTAAAACTACATCCTTCCTAAATTGAGGCCTCCAGACCTGTACGCAGTACTCAAGGCGTGGCCTGACCATTGCCTTATACAGAGGGTTAATCACCCCCTTTTCCCTGCTAGCAAAATTCCTATATATCATTGACAAAATCCCATGACCTGCCCTGGCAGCCTGTCTGCATTGCTCAGAAATCTTCATATCTGCCTGCACAATTACTCTCAGGTCTTTTTCATTTTCTACCACATTAAATGTAGTACCACACAGTTGGTACGTTTCTCTGGGGTTACTTCTACCCATATGCAGTATTTTGCATTTGTCAAGATTAAACTTCAGTTGCCACTTCTTAGCCCATCTGCCCAAATTATCTAGATCCTGTTGCAGTAGCACACTGCCATTACTGTCATTAACAACCCTGCCAACCTTTGTATCATCTGCAAACTTCGACTTTAAGCCTGATATACCTTCATCAATATCATTGATAAATATACAAAACAGTGGACCTAACACCGAACCCTGTGGGACACCACTAATAACATTAGTCCAAGAAGAGCAGCACCCATTGATTACCACCCTCTGTCTTCTCCCACTTAACCATCCTTTTATCCATTGTAGCAACTTACCCTTAATACCATTCTGCTCAAATTTGTACAATAGTCTTCCATGCGCAACAGTGTCAAAAGCTTTCCTGAAACCCAAATATATGATATCAAAATTATTTTTTGCATCCAGTTCCTTTGTAACCACATCATAATATCCTATCAAATTTGTCAGACAAGACTTTCCCTTAACAAACCCATGCTGTGTCTGAATTATTGCTGCAGTCTTGTCTAGATGATCCTGCAATGCATCTTTAACCAGCGACTATATTAACAGAAGTTAAACTAACTGGTCTGTAATTACTCGTGTCACCCTTCGATCCCCCTTTGTGAACTGGGGATACATTTGCACATCTCCAGTCTGTGGGAACCTCCTCTGAGTCCAAGGATGCTCTCATAATTATGGCTAAGGGTTTGCTTAGTTGCTTTGCCACCACCTTTAATATAACTGGATAGATCCCATCCACCCCAGGTGCTTTTCTTACGTTTAACTTCAACAATTTCTCTTCCACTTTGCTCTCAGTTATTACAAAATCATTAAGTATCTTGCCACAATTTGATAACCTTCTGCCATTTTCAAACCTTAATAATTCCTCACGTGTGAATGTAGATGCAAAATACTCATTCAGTTTGTTTGCTATCTGAGCAGGATCATCAACAGTCAAACCATCGATGTCAAGTGGACCAATCAGATTCATCCCCTTCCTTTTAGAGTTTATATAAGTAAAGAAATCCTTGCTGTTTTTCTTAGCATCTTTTGCCAAGATTTCTCGTAATCTGCCTTCGCCTGCCGAACCTCCTTTGTCACCTGATTACCGATTAACTTATAACTGCCATAGGCTTCTGAGTCGCTTGATAATTTATATGCATCCCATGCATTTTTCTTCTCTGTTACGAGTCTCATTAGTTCATTTGACAACCATTTAGGCCTAAACCTTGAACAATATTTCTTAATAGGTATGAAACTTTTAGTAGTTTCCACGATTAATTCCTTGAATGCTTCCCACTTAGAATTTACTGTTAGTAACATCGTCAGTTGATCCCACTATACAGAATTTAAAACTGTCGGAGACTACTGTACTCGCCTGTACGGAGGCAAAAACCCTTTCCTTTACCCCTGATGGTAATTATATCTTTAAGTAAATCCCACGTCAGTACACTGTGATCACTGCCACCTCCTAGTGGCTCTTTTATCTGCAAATTCCTAATACATGAATGATCACTGCTGATAACCAGATCAAGAGTATTACTTTGTCTGGTTGCCTCTTGAACATGCTGCTGCAGAAAACAATCATCCAATAAATCCACAAAAGTCTGACTAGTGTGTGAGTGCCCAACCCACAAGTTCCAGTCAATATCTGGGAAGTTAAAATCCCCCATTATAAGACATTCCGATTTACTAGTCCACTCTATTTCTCTGTACAATTGTTCATTGTACTCATTCAAGTCATTAGGCCTATAACACAATCCTACTCTTATTTTTGCTTTCGCAGTGCTTATGTCACACCAAACTGACTCAACAGTGCACTGTTCATCTATATCAACTGGATGCACTTCTTTTGATTTTATGTTTTTCTTTATTAACAGCATAACACCTCCTCCCTTCCTATCCTGTCTATCCTTTCTGTACACATTGTACTCCCCAAATTCCAGTTCAGCATTCCTTATATCTGTGTGACACCACGTTTCTGATATCCCAACAATATCCGCCTTTGATGTCTTGACCAACACTTCAAATTCATCAAATTTATTTACTATACTTCTAGCATTGGTATACATGCAAGTACACATGCACCTATTCTTATTCTTAGTTACTCTAACACATCCCATATACCCACCTGTTTCACGATGACTGCCATCCGTCCCTGAAACCCCCAACACCCCTCGCTCCAGGTCACTACTTATTCTAATAGAAGTTGTGCAAGAATCACCTTCACCTCTGCCTACAGCTAATATTAAACTATTAGTCCTTGTATCCCCACAAGCTATCAGTTTTCCGACCCACCTAACACTGCCTCGATAGCATCAGCAAATATTCTTGCACCCTTTCTATTTAAGTGTATCCCGTCCCTGTAAAAGCAGTCTCTCCTGTTAACAAGTACAGTCCAGGCTGAAAAAAATTCTATCCCTTGAGCCTTGCACAATCTTTCCAGGGCCGAATTGATCGACAAGGCTCTCATCATATACTCCTTCCTATCGTGACTGGGCAGAATTGCAGACACTTTCAAATTCAACCCTAATTTAAGGCTTTTTTTCGTCAGTGACCTGTACTTGTTAAGTAATTCTGCCAGTCTCCTACTCTTAATATCATTAGTGCCAACGTGTACAACTATATCACCTTTTGTGCCCCTAAAAGATGATATCTGCTCTACAACGCCATCAACCTTTGCTGTGTCCCCGGTAAGGCTTATGGCCAGTCCACCTCTGTCGATAGAGAAAAAATATGAAATTGTGAAACGCTTTGAGCGAAATGAAAGACCACGTGATATTGCACGTGGCCTAAATGAGGCAACGCCGAGAATTAGAAAGAATGCAGAGAAAATAAAAACAACTTTCATAGCAGGAACAACTCAAAGTGTAATTAAAATCCATTAGATTAAGACACAAAGGACTGGAAGAGATGGAATGGCTGACATCTGTTTGGATAGAAAATCAAACAAAAAACAAGTTTTCTTATGATAGAAGCAAAAGCATTAGCAATATTTTATTACGTAATAGTCGTAATAAAATACATAAGTATTTTATTACGATTATTTATTGTGTTTGGTAATGTTTAGGTTACAAATGTGTGTTCAATGTTGGGTGGTCGGCACCTAACCCTATTTTTCCCATAGGGCCTGTTGTTTATATTGCACGATTTTGCATTGCACGAGGGTTTCTAGGAACACAACTATCGTGCTATACGAGGACTGACTGTACTTTTCTTTGTTCAGCATTGTTTATTTGTAATGCAACAATGAAGCAACTCATAGTAATGACATCAAAATTTTTTTCTTCAGGGCAGCAATTATCTGGTCTCAGGCAAATAAAATTCATTTCTAAACTAGTGGACATCAACTGAGGTGGGGCATCCCAAACAGTAAAGAAACTTAAATTTTTTTTCACAGGAATATTGTCTGTTGCACTAACATTCAAAATTCCTGTTGTATCATTGTTCCTACCAATTGATCTACATGTAAACCAGCATAGAACAGATGCAACTTACAGACACTATGTTATGTAGTCATTTATGTAACAAGTTATAAATAACCACGTTTTTTAATAATATCTGGTTGTTTATATCTGAAATTCTCCATGTCCCTGCTGTCAATCTGCCTTTTTCCTGTAGTACTATTACAGATATAACAGATAAGATAACAGTTTATATCTGTTAAAAGCTTCAGTACTATTTATCATTCTATAAGTTTTCCATGCCATAATTTTCTGCTCTATAAAGTTGGCCAGTTCATTATTCATCCATTGCAAAATCCTCCTCACGTTATACTTTCTTAACCATATATGTGCATTCTATGCTTCCATGATATCTTAGGCTTCAGAGGCATACCATAATTCTAATTTATATGTACTCTCTCAGCTATCTCTACAGTGAATAGAAGCCCTTGTAGCACCTTATGTTGTCAAAATTTCCTTTTCTGTTATTAAAACCCATGCCTTTAAGAACTGTTACTTATCTTCTTTATCCAACACAGAACTCCATGATCATTCCCTTCTAAGGTTCCTGTTCTGACTACCCTAAGATATCATCTAGTTCATGGGTGATGTTCAGGTCTAAAATCTTGCACCTAATACTTTCCCTAACATACTAATACAAATAGCAATCATATAGTTGATTTAAAAATTTTGTTCCCCATAGTGAGTTCCCATCCTACTTCTGCCAATCAATTAGGAACAAATTGATATCACCCATAATAATACACTTCCACATGCCAGTCTCCATTCATTTGCATGTAGAATCTCCCATCACAATCTTCAATCTTCTGGTCTGTAGATTATTCCCAGTCTCATTATAACTTTGCTTCTATCTATCTTACACCACTCCACACACATTCTGTATTAGTTTGTGAGATATAAGACAAACTCAGTTTGAGGATTGAAATCAACTAAGTTATCTTTGCCCCACTGGAGATTGGCATTTAAGGACTTGGTAGTGGATATTCGAGAAGTTTAAGCTGTTTATGCTAGTCAAGGTTTCTTCAACCTTAGAGTCTCGCAAACTTGCCTAGAAATGTGCTATCAAAGCAAAACTATGGATAGGATTTCCAATCAATGGAAGAATGTCATTAATATACAAGAGAAAAAGAGGGTGAGAAAAAATTGACCTTTGGAGAACATTAGCATTAGTGGATAATTTGGAAGATAGAAAGTAATCTACCATCATCCACAGTAAGAGGACAGAGGGGAAAAATGGACACCCAATTACAAAAAAAACAGTTAGCCAACCATATGATGGAAGCTTATTTAGAAGACCTTTATGCCAAACACGATCAAAAGGCTCTGAAATATCAAGAGTAATTGCTTGAGTTTCACCAAACTTTTCCACTGAATCTGTCCACAGGTGAGTAACATAAGCCTGCATACTACCAGTGGATCAACACTGAAAGAATCCACACTGACAATCTTTGATCAGATGTAAGGTTTCCAGATAGTTTAAGAGTTACAAGTTAACTGATTTCTTCATTATTTTAGAAAGAGTAGAAGTAAGTGCAATGGATCAATAACTCAATGGGAGTAATTTATCATCTGTTTTAAAGAACTGACTGGATATGAGCAAATTTTCAAGCAGAAGGGAAACACCTCTGGAATGAGAAAGTGAAAAAGGCAATATGGAACAGGAGTAAGTTCAACAACACATGTTTAGATAACAAGTGTAGAAATACCATCAAGCTTGTTCAAAGTCTTTATGACATACTTTAGACAGAAAACCACAGGAGACATTGAATGAAATTTAATGGGAATGGTTGGGGGCAGGGCCAGCTTCAGGAGCAATCAAGCGGTGCAGCAACACAGGGCACCAAAATTTAGGGGAAGCAAAATGCCCTGCAAATTCACTGATTGGGTTTTATATTAAATAATTATACAATGACCTCTTAATTTATGTGAGGATTACATTCCAGAATGTCTCATGCAATCTAAATTCATGAGTAATGTAAATAATCACCAAAAAAATGAACTAATATGCCTATGAGAGTAACTCTCACATCTAGCTAAGTTACCCCTACTGGTATATACCATTCATTTTTTTTTTGGTTGGAAGACTGGGCACTCTAAAGAAAATGATGAGCAACCAAAGAGATTCATTCATCTCTACTGATTTACTTTTTTTTTTCTTTTTTTCTTTTTTTTTTTTTTGTACAGTAAGAAAATGTATGTTCACTATAACCAACATATACAGTGCAATGCAAACAACCAGTGGTGGATTACCCATTAAGGCAATGAGGCACGTACCTTGGGACCCCAGGCTTTGGGGGGCCAAGAGCCAAGACATTTTCCTATAGTGTTCTAAAATAGATTAATGTTTTCAGTAAACATCATAAAAATCTTGATTAATTTAAGCGAAAGTTTAAGCAAAAAATTCAAAAGTACAAAATTTCATTTATTTGCCACCTAACTTTTATTTATTTTTTATTCTTTTTTTTATTATTATTATTTTTTGGGGGGCCCCAAATATAATTTGCCTAGGGGCCCCAGCTATCCTTAATCTGCCACTGCAAACAACAATTAAGAGAAAGAAGAAATGGGGTGCTGCATTGATGCTGCACACTCATCTGTTTGTGGTCAGTCTTGTCAAATACCAGAATGCACATTAAATACTGAGCTTTAAAAGATTAATCACATGTTGGTCCATAGGCTCGAGTACTTAGGTTGTATTTGCCAGGAAAAAAACATTAATCAACAATACAGGGTGGATGGCTTGTGGCATTATCAAGAATAACTAAGATGTTGAAAGGAATTCCTTCTGCCTTGCAATACATTTCCAATTCTGGCGTAACCTGAGATCCAAGATAACTTCTGAAAATAAGTAGTCATCCACCCTTTAGGGTTTGAGTATCAGTACACAAGCATGTACGACCTGTCGTAACATTTAAGAGTACGAGGGTTTTGATAGTGGTAAATGCACACAGGTTTCAGTTTATAATCCTCCATATTAGCACCAAACAGAAGTGTTAGCCGATCTTTTGCCACCTTAAAGCCAGGCGCAATCTTTTCAGCAATGGAAATATAAGTGCGATCAGGCATTTTTATTCCAATATATCATGGTGCTTTCCTTAAATATGGTTGCTGCATGTTATTTTAAATTCATGTAATTTAAACACGCGTAAAGTAAGAAATCACTGCACTATGTTTTATTCATTGATACGATTTATATTATAGTAAATAACATTATTATATTGCAAAATGTGGTTAATTTATTTATTTCCTAAATAATAAATTTGATTCTATCCTTCAGGGGAGCTCTCATATATTGTTTATTTTTTACAATAAAATTAATTAGATAAGTATTTTTCAGTTAAAATTAAAATATAATGCATAAACTTAATAGGAAATTGGAGAGGGCACTGAGAGACCTCGGTGATTTACCGAGATCGTCAATACACGAGTTAGAAGAAAAGTAGGATGCTAGCAGATTGGCTTTATCCTTTGCTGAAGTGGTAATAGAACCATCTGGTTTTGACAGATGGTGGGAACAGAGATAGACAAAAGTTGCAGCCAAAAGCTTTGACAAGAGACTAGAATGCTCAACCATTTGAACAAGAAGCAAGTTTTCTACTCTTAGCCTATCGAAATCTACTTTGGACTGATTAATAGCTGCTTTACAATTGTTTCAAGTTTTGGTGTAGGCAGAAAATGAACCTGGAGATTTGGATACAAGCTAATTGCAATATACAACATTCTTATCTTGAACGGCCTTAGCACATTTATTGGAAAACCAAGGTTTAGATAAAGGACGAGATTTTAAGGCGGAGTGTGAAATAAAGGATTTCATCCCTACAAGAATAATTTCACTGATATGATCTGAAAAAATGTTGACATCAGAAGATTTGAAATGGTGATCCAACCAAGGAAAAGAAATCTCATGGATCATCCCATTTTTATTCTTGTAATACCAAACAACACAAAGTTGAGAATGGCCACGAGAGAAAAGCTCCATTAGAGAAAAGACTATCAACCAAGTTGTGATCTGAGGTGCCTTTTGGCATTTGGCTACTTTTTCCCCCCTTAAATTCCCCCTTTTATGGTCAGGATGAACTTACATTAAGTGCAAATATTGACCGGGACAGTAACAGGTAATCGACCCGCAGACACCACACAGTGCACAGAATATCAATGCTTCGTGTGAAACCCGCATCCTTAGGTCATATGTCGATGCACACGGCAACAAGTGAAGGTCCCTTGCAGAGCGCGGACTACCGTTAACTTCAGGTCGGCCGCTGTGATGCCTAGAGAGTGTAACAAGTTGGCTGAAGCCAAGCTCCAGACTCCCAGGTATGAGATTGTGGCTGTGGATACAACTGGAGAGGCTCAGAATTCCTCCCGCCATGTACCAGCAGTTGATTGAATTTCTTCACTTTGACATTCAGAGCACTGGGCAGAAATCACATAGACTACTCAGATCTCCACTCACTTTGACCGTGTACTTAGAACACCATTTGTGAGAAAAAGATCAAACATGTTGGCTGTGTGGTTAGGATTGCCTGGTATTCTGGTAGGTAAATGCACAATCTGTGCGAGGTCATTAGTAATTGCAAAAGACTCAGAATCTCATTTGGGTCCGTGTGGCAAGAAAACGGAAGCCAGCTGGAGTTTTGAACATTTAAATCACCAAAAAAAAATTATCTCACTGTTAGGAAAGTTGCACTGGAGAAAGTCAAGTTTAAAAGAGAGTAAGTCAAAGAGTTCCAAGTGATTAGTGAAGTTAGAGAAAGATAGAGGCAACAGATGAATTTGACAGAATATGGCAGAGAGATTTTAAAGTCAGAGGAGATTCCATATTATTGCTGACAGGAAATATCAGAGCAAACATCTGCATAAGCACTACCTTTGAAGCAAAAGGAGACATAAGCAAATAATTTGCACAACTGAGATTAACAGTGGATGAACCAACCAATAACTGGGATTCATTCAGAAATAGTAGTAGTAGTGGTGGTGGTGGTGGTAGTGGCATGTGAGGCAAGAAAGCAAGTGTATGAGCTTATGCAGCATCAGCCAAAAAAAAAAAAAAAAAAAAAAAAAACACCATTCCTTCCAAATGCCTGTCCAGTTCCTCCTTAAATTTAATCAACATATCAACTTCCACAACGACAGATGGAAGTTTGTTCCAGCAATTAACCACCCGCTGGCTAAAGGCAAATTTCCACACATCTATTCTACATCTGTCCTTTCTTAATTTGAATTTATGCCCCCTTAGGTTCGTAATCTGAACAAGTGGAAGGATCCCATCAGAATTCAAGACCTTATGCACCTCAATCAGATCACCGTGCAGGTGGCTAGTCTCCAGCCACTGCAATTTGCAGAACTTAAGCCTCTCTTGATAAGAGGATCCCTTCATTCCCCTCACCAATCTTGTTGCCCTTCTCTGTACACGCTCAAGTAAATCTACATCCTTCCTAAAATGAAGCCTCCAGACCTGTACGCAGTACTCAAGGCGTGGCCTGACCATTGCCTTATACAGAGGGATAATCACCTCCTTTTCCCTGCTAGCAAAATTCCTATATATCATTGACAAAACCCCATGACCTGCCCTGGCCGCCTGTCTGCATCTCAGAAAACTTCAGTTGGTACATTTCTCTGGGGTTACTTCTACCCATATGCAGTACTTTGCATTTGTCAAGGTTAAACTTCAGTTGCCACTTAGCCCAGCTGCCCAAATTATCCAGATCCTGTTGCAGTAGCACACTGCCATTAACAACCCTGCCAACCTTTGTATCATCTGCAAACTTCGACATTAAGCCTGATATACCTTCATCAATATCATTGATAAATATACAAAACAACAGTGGACCTAACACCGAACCCTGTGAGACCCCACTAATAACATTAGTCCAAGAAGAGCAGCACCCATTGATTACCACCCTCTGTCTTCTCCCACTTAACCATCCTTTTATCCATTGTAGCAACTTACCCTTAATACCATTCTGCTCCAATTTGTACAATAGTCTTCCATGCGCAACAGTGTCAAAAGCTTTCCTGAAATCCAAATATATGATACCAAAATTATTTTTTGCATCCAGTTCCTTTGTAACCACATCATAATATCCTATCAAATTTGCCAGACAAGACTTTCCCTTAACAAACCCATGCTGTGTCTGAATTATTGCTGCAGTCTTGTCTAGATGATCCTGCAATGCATCTTTAACCAGTAACTCCATTATTTTACCAGGAACAGAAGTTAAACTAACTGGTCTGTAATTACTCTTGTAACCCTTCGATCCCTCTTTGTGAATTGGGGATACATTTGCACATCTCCAGTCCGTGGGAACCTCCCCTGAGTCCAAGGACGCTCTCATAATTATAGCTAAGGGTTTGCTTAATTAGATAGTATGAATCAGAGCTGTACTACTCAATATGTTCTACGTTGATAATAATATTAGTAAAATAATAAGAGGAGTTTACCTCAATATAGTGCGTAGAACACTTCGGTATGATACCCTCCACAAATAAAAATGGGAAAAACGAAAAAATCGACAACTTACCGGTACAGTAAAATATAAATAATTAAATAAACAATTTAACACAATTCAAATTAATTTAAAACAATTAAAAATCAAATTAAAGCAATTAAAAGAATATAACGAAAATCGTTTTGAATATTTTCGTTAAATTCTTTTAGTGGTGTCAAAAGTGGTGTCAAATTGTTTTTCAGATTATGGGCAGCATTGATGGCTACTTGCATTCTCTTCATTATGGTGGTTGCAGCTGGGGGAAGGTCCGTCTTCTGCTGAAGAGGTCCTGAGCAAATTTTGTTAGCACTTTGTAGCTGTCTTCTTCTTCCAGGATGAGGTGTTTCTGGCTTTGCAGTGTGAATCAAATTTTGGTGATGAGCCGGCAGCATAGATCTTCATACAGGTGACAGTGATATATGAGGTGTTTTCCAATGTTTTCCTTGAACAAAATTCAACAAGACTGTTGTTGTTGTTTGTTGTTGTTTGATGGTGCATTGGCATATAAGGCTATAATGCACCAAGTTGACAAGACATGTCTGTAATTAAACATTATCCTCTTATCCCCTCCCCTTTGTGAATTGGGTAACATTCACACATCTCCAATGCATAGGGATCACCCCTGAATTCAAGGATGCTCTCATAATTATGGCTAAATATAATTGGATTGATCCCATCCACCCCCTGATGCCTTTTTTTATGTTTAACTTGAACAATCTCTCTTCCACTTTCCTCTCAGTTATCACAAAAACATTTAGCTCCCTGTCAGAATTTCATAAACTTCTGGCATCCCCATCCCTAAGAAATTCCTCATGTGTAAATGTAGATGTAAAATACCTATTCAGTCTGCCAGCACAATCATCAAGATTAAAACCATTCAAATCAAGTGGACTAATATGATTCATCCTCTTCTTTCTAGTCTATACATAAATAAACAAGTCTTTACTGCTTTTCTTTGCATTCTTTACCAGAGACTTCTCATAATCTGTTTATCTTGCCTAATCTACTTTGTGACTTGACTACAGATTACTGATCCAGTTTCAAATCATCAGGCTAACTGTGGTCCTCAAGATAACGTGCAGACACAAATTTCCATATTGCAAGTTTGAGCCTGTACACTGTCATAAAAAGTGCATAGTCCGTTTTTAGCTGCTGCCCTGTCATGTCAGCTGCAATAAAAGCATTACAATGAAGCTGTAAACTCTTCTGGCCTCAGCCATCCAGAGTATAAATGGATTTATTATTTATTTATTATCATTTATTTATTTTTTTCTTTTGTTTTGACATATATTTTTGACAAAATACACATAGTAAAAATTGTACATTTACAAATTCAAAACTGTTTTAATTGTACAAAATTTTTTAAATTCTTTTTTTTTTTTCAGATATCATTTTATAAAGTGTCTAAATATACTACTAACATAAAATTCTGAGATGAAACATTATTACAAAGAAATTATATTTTCAAAACAAGTCTTAAATTTTTGAAAATACTTCAAAACACTTTAAAAACTAATTTTAATACAACTTTAATGGATAATACTATTCACACAAAGAGATAATAATTGCATGAAAAAAATCAGAGGAATGAATTTCACATACAAAATTATTTAAATATAATAATAGTTTATCTTTAAAAAATTGTTGGGTGAATGAATGAAAAATTTTAAATGATAGGCCATTTTTGGAAGTAAGTCATAGAAGTAAGAAGATTAAAGAGAACTGGAAATCTAATATCAAAAAAAAACATCTCTAGGAAAAATGTTGAATGCCCTTCATTTATTCACTCAAATTGTTTAAAACAAAATTAGACACTAATAACTGCATTTTGTATAACACAGAGTGGGCCATGAATTCTGCTGCAACTATGAATATAATTTTTGTGATATTAACTCCAATTCTTTTATCTTTATTTTCAGTTAAAGACTATTCATTGGTATTAGAATTTTACCTGAGATTTGCTAGAAAGAACCTAAAATTTTGAGACTTTATCTTAAACATGGTTCATTTTACACAGCTATAGTGAGATGTATTGAGAAGTTCTGCACAGAAGAAAATATACAAAGAAATTAATTGTCAGCCTCCTGTTTCACTCTGTTAAAACTGCATTAATAAGTTCTACAGTCAAAAAAAAAAAAAAAAAAATCCATGAATAAAATGGAAAGAGTTGTTGTTATTATTCGATTTTTAGGAGCATTAGCAACTAAGGCCATATTGCTCCGGGGATATGCGGTGGCATTCCCTGACCTTTCCTTCGTATTTGGTGGTCACGGGCTTGAACCCCGGTCTAATCAAGAAGCGTGTGCTACACACTGCCGCTCCTGCCCACCTGGCTACGGAGGCACCCCCATGGAAAGAGTCAAATGTTACTTGTACAAGAGTAAAAAGAAATTAGTAAAAGATATTGAGATCCCATTTGGTGCCATATAAATGCCAACCTTCTCCAGAACTTGACACCTAAAAATTATAAATGCAGATTTATGCTACTTTTGAACCCTGCTAAACATTTCTGAAGATCAACATGTCATTACATTACTCGTGTCAGCTTGCTACTTTCATCACAGTGGTGTGCTGGTTCGTACGGTATTATTCACAATAGGCTACTTAACAGTTAACTGTTACTTAGCATGTAGGCAAACTGCCTCTCATGGTAGCCTTAAATACATGCATGTAGATCAATATATATCAAACAGCCGACACTTCTAATATCAAGCCAAAACTACATCCAAAACATCATTATACAATTTTCTGGTTGAAAATGATGCATTTCAGATCTTGAAAATTCAAGGTCTGGAATCAAAAAATTCCTTTGCCTACCTAATACTTAGTTTAGCATTAGCATTAGTAGAGGCATTTGATGCAAGAAAGCAAGCTTATGCAGCATCAGCCAAAAAAAAAAAAATAAATAAATAATAAAAAAATAAAAATAACCACTTCCACTTCACCCCTCTGTTCATTCGAAATACCTGTCCAGCTGAGCCGTAAATTATTTAGGCTATCAACTTCCACAACAAGGGATGGAAGTCTGTTCCACCAACCAACCACCCGCTGGCTAAAGGCAAATTTCCTCACGTCTATCCTACATCTGTCTTTCCTCAATTTGAATTTATGCCCTCTCAGGCGATTATTCTGAGCAAGAGGAAGAATCCCATCAGCATTGAGCATGCTCAAACCATTCAAGGCTTTATACACCTCTATTAGATCACCTCGCTGGTGCCTAGTCTTAAGACACTGTAATTTGCAAAACTTAAGCCTTTCTTCCTAAGAGCACCCCTTTGTTCCATTCACTAATCTTGTTTCCCTTCTCTGTACTCGTTCCAGCATCTCTACATCCTTCTTGAAATGAGGCCTCCAGACCTGTATACAGGTGTGAACTGACCATTGCCTTATACAAAGGAATAATCACCTCCTTATCCCTGCTAAAAAATTCCTATATCATTGACAATACACCATCAGCTACTCTTGCAGCCCGTCTGCACTGCTCAGAAAACTTCATATCTGCCTGCACAACCACCACCAGGTTCCTTTCATTCTCTACCACTGTCAGTGTAGTACCACAGAGTTGATACGTTGCTCTGGGGTTGCTGTTTCCCATATGTAGTACTTTACATTAGTCAAGGTTAAACTTCATTTGCCAGTTCTCAGCCCATCTGCTCAACCTTTCCAGATCCTGTTGCAGTAGCATAGTGTCAGTAGTGTCCTTGACAACCCTGCCAACCTTCGTATCGTCTGCAAACTGGGACATTAAGCTTGATATACCATCATCAATATTATTTATAAATACAGAAAACAATAATGGACCCAATACTGAACCCTGAGGGACTCCACTAATAACACTAGTCCACGATGAGCAGTGTCCATTGATTACCACTCTCTGTCTTCCTCCCCTCAACCACCCCTTTATCCATAGCAGCAATTTGCCTCCAATGCCACACTGCTCCAATTTGTGCAGCAGTCTTCGATGTGCAACAGTATCAAAAGCCTTTCTAAGATCCAAGTATATAATATCAAAGTTATTCCCTACATCCAGTTCTTTTGTGACTGCATCATAGTCTCCAATCAAATTGGTCAGGCAAGATTTCCCCTTAACAAAACCATGCTGTGTCCGAGATATAACTGACATCTTGTCTAGATGATCCTGCAGTGCTTCTTTAACCAGTGCCTCCATTAATTTTCCGGGAACAGAAGTTAAACTAACAGGTCTATAATTCCTTGTGTCAGCCTTTGATCCTCCTTTGTGAATTGGGGTCACATTTGGACATCTCCAGTCCATGGGTACTTCCCCTGAGTCCAAGGAAGCTCTCATAATTATGGTTAAGGGTTTGCTTACTTCCTTTGCTGCCTCCTTTAATATAACTGGATAGATCCCATCCACCCCAGGTGCCTTTCTTGTGTTTATCTTCAGCAATTTCTCCTCCACTTTACTCCAGTTATTACAAGATTCTCTTGCTTACTGCGAGAGTTGAATACACCTATGGCATTGCCCTTGCAGAATAACTCCTCATGTGTGAATGTCGATGCAAAATATTCATTTAGTTTGTTAGCCACCTGAGCGGGATCATCAACAGTTGACCCATCGATATGAAGTGGACCAATCTGATTCATCCCCTTCCTTCTAGAGTTTACATAAGTAAAGAACTCTTTGCTGTTTTTCTTTGCATTCCTTTCCAAAGATTTCTTGTAATCTGCCTTCGCCTGCCTAATCCTTTGTATCAGAAGCCTATGATAGATACAAGTTGATCTGTAACTTGGTTACAGATCAACTTGTATCTATCATAGGCTTCTGTGTCACTAATTAATTTGTATGTATCCCATGCATTTTTCTTCTCTGCCATATGTTTCATTAGTTCATCTGACATCCATTTAGGCCTAAACCTTGAACAATATTTCTTAGTTGGTATATAAAGCCTACTAGCTTCCAAGATAAGTTCTTTGAATGCTTCCCATTTTTGAATTTGCTGCTGGTAACATCATCAGTTGGTCCCACTGTATAGAATTTAAATACTGTCTCAGTCCATTGTAGTTGCCTTTACGAAAGCAATAACCCTTCCCTTTACCCCTAATGGTAGTTACCTCTTTGAGTAAATCCCACTTCAGCACACTGTGATCACTGCCACCTAGTGGTTCATTTACCTGCAGATTCTTAATGCATGAAGAATCACTACTGATAATCAAATCAAGAGTATTACTCCCTCTAGTTGCCTCCCGAACATGCTGATGTAGAAAACAATCATCCAATAAATCCACAAAAGCCTTGCTAGTGTGTGAGTGACCAGCCCCCAAATTCCAGTCAATATCTGGGAAATTAAAATCCCCCAATATAAAACTCTCTGATTTACTGGCCCACTCTATTTCCCTGTACAGTTTCTTATTATACTCATCAGAGTCATTAGGCCTATAGCACACTCCTACTCTCAATTTTGATCTCCCAATGCTTATGTCACACCAAACTGACTCGACACTGCACTGTCCAGCGATGTCGACTGGCTTCACTTCCTTGGATTTTATGTATTTCTTAACTAATAGCATAACCCCTCCTCCCTTCCTATCCTGTCTATCCTTTCTGTAGACATTGTATTCCCAAAATTCCAGTTCTGCATTCTTTATATCTGTGTGACACCACGTCTCTGAAATCCCAACAATATCTGCCTTTGATGTTTTGAGCAATACCTCAAATTCATCAAATTTATTTACTAAATTCCTAGCATTGGTGTACATGCAAGTATACATGCACCTGTTCTTTTTCTTAGCTACCCTAACACAACCCATGTGTTTACTTGTACCCCAATGATTCCCAGCAGTCTCTGAAATATCCTGCATCTTATTTTCCAGGCTGCGGCTCATTCCAATAGAAGCAGTGCAAGAATCACTTTCACCTCTGCCAGTGGCTACTGTTAATCTATTAGTCCTTGTATCCCCCCAATCTAGCAGTTTTCCGACCCACCTAACACTGCCTCGATAGCATCAGCAAACATTCTTGCACCCTTTCTATTTAAGTGTATCCCATCCCTGTAGAAGCAGTCTCTCCTGTTAACCAGTACAGAGCAGGCTGAAAAAAATTCTACCCCTTGAGCCTTGCACAATCTTTCCAGGGCCAAATTGATCGACAGGGCTCTCATCATATACTCCCTCCTATCATGTCTGGGCAGAATTGTAGACACTTTCAAATTAACCCTAATTCACGGCTTTTTCTCAAACCTGTACTTGTTAAGTAATTCTGCCAATCTCCTACTCTTAATATCATTAGTGCCAACGTGTACAACTATATCAGACTTTGTGCCCTTAAAAGATGACATCCGCACAACGTCATCAACCTTTGCCCCTGGCAGACATACCCTGTTCCTGTTCCACCTATCCTTTTTTACAAAGCATGTTCCCCATTTCCCTGACAATAGAATCACCAACAACTACTAGTTCCTGTGGGACCAGCGCATTCTGATTCGGGTGTTGCCATTGTGTTGCGTGATGATCAAGTGCAAGCTCTGGCGTTGATGTGGGCAGCTCAGAGCTTGATGGGCCCCTCAATTTAGATCCTTCAAGGGCACCCACCCTGTCCATCAAGCTCTCATATAGGCCCATAACAATGCTGAGTTATCGCCTGATTTCCTCACACTCCTTACATTGTGTGCGCGCGCGCGCACACACACACACACACACACACACACACACACACACACACACACACACACACACACACACACACACACACACACACACACACACACACACACACACACACAAGACATCCCCCATGGCAATATCATGTCCCGAACCCGATTGCTCCAGAAACATCAAGCAAGCAGTACATTTTAAAAGGATGTGATTCAGAGGGCAACTGCCCCCTTCAGTTCTCCCCTGAGCCACAGCACTCCCATTAGCTTGAGCCTTTTGCTTTGCTGCTTTGGTCTGAGTCATGATTTCAATTTAATTTCAATAAAATTTCAATTTCAGTACAAAATTATAACCCTAAACTTGTATCCCAACACAGTCATAATGCTATAAATCTTTTTCGGTATCTAGTATTATCTACGAGTTCCGTTTATATAACTTCTGCATCAAGTAACGTATTAATTAATTATGTTACGTAACAAGATTAATAGATTTTACTGATTAATTGACAATATTTTATACTATACTATACTATACTATACTATACTTACGCTATCTAGTTCGGGATATAACGTATCATATAACAATGGCAGCAAGTTACGAACGGTAAATCTACAGACACTTAAGTATTAATTAACTTCCAAATCTCGCTGTCTCAATTCAGAATAAACTAAGGATCCTGACTAGATCTATAAGCTATTGTCGCCTCCATAGCCAGGTGGGCAGGAGCAGCAGTGGGTAGTACACGCTTCTTGATTAGACCGGGGTTCAAGCCCATGACCACCAAATACGGAGGGTGCGGAAAGGTCAGGAAATAACCACCGCATATCCCCGGAGCAATATGGCCTTAGTTGTTAATGCTCCTAAAAACCAAATAACAATAATAACAACAATCTATAAGCTATTTATAGAAAATAATTTAATATAACAATTGGTCAATAAAGCTGCTAAATATGGCTAAAAAACTTCTCATTCACTGGAGCTGCAACTTGTAACACGTGGATTTGAAACCCTTACAGATACTAAGTAATACCTATAAAATCTCTATCTAAGTTAAACTTTAAACTAAGTTTAAACTAGGAATATAAAGTTACTCTAGAAAATAAGTTAATATGCCAATTTAAGCTAATAAAACAGAAAAAAACTTCTCTATTCTAGGAGCAGTAAAAACTAAACAACCTGCACAAGGTTACGCTCGTTCCAAATGTTAAACCTCAACTGCCATTTCTCAGGCCATTGACCCAATTTTCTTAGACCTTTTAGCAATAGCTCACATGATTACTGTCATTAACCACTCCGCCAAACTTGTATCATCTGGCAAAATTTGACATTAAGCATGAAATACCTTCATCAATATTAGCACTAGTAGATGCATATTATGCCAGAAGCAAGCTTATACAGCATCAACCAAAAAAAAACCTTCCCATTCCACCCATCCATTCACTCCAAAAGTTTGTCCAATTCTCCCTTGAATTTATTTAAGCTATCAACTTCCACAACAACAACAGATGGAAGTTTGTTCCAGCAATCAACCACTTGCTGGTTAAAGGTAAATTTCCACACATCTATTCTACAAATGTCTTTCCTCTATTTGAGTTTATGTCCCCTCAAGGTGCATAATCTGAGCAAGAGGAAGAATCCCATCAGAATTGAGCTTACTCAAACCATTCAAGGCCTTATACACCTCGATCGGGTCACCTCACAGGTGCCTAGTCTTCAGAAGTTGCAATTTCAGAACTTGGTAACTTGCCATTCTTGGTAACAGCAACTCTTTGTTCTCCTCACCAATCTCGTTGCCCTTCTCTGTACTCGTTCCAGCAACTCTACATCCTTCCTCAAATGAGGCCTCCAGACCTCTATGCAGTACTCAAGGTGTGGCCTAACCACTGCCTTATACAAAGGAATAATCCCTGCTAGAAAAATTCCTATGTTAAACTGACAAGACCCCATGAGCTGCTCTGGCAGCCTGTCTGCCCTTCTCTGAAAACTTCATACCTGACTGCACAATTACCCCTAGGTCTTTTTCATTGTCAATTTCCACTCCCTGATTATAGTACCACACAGTTGGTATGTTATTCTGGAGTTAGCTCTACCCATATGCAGTACTTTGCATTAGTCAATGTTAAACTTCAGTTTCCACCTCACGGCCCATCTGCCCAACTTTTCTAGATCCTTTTGCAGTTACATACTGTCATTACTCTCATTAAAAATCCTGTCAACCTTTGTATCATCTGCAAACTTGGACATTAAGCCTGATATACCCTCATCAATATAATTGATAAATATAGAAAACACCAATGGGCCCAACACCGAACCCTGGGGAATTCCACTAATAACATTAGTCTTAACATTAGCAGTATCCATTGATTACCACTCTCTGTCTTCTCCTGCTGAACAATCCCTTTATCCATATCAGTGATTTGCCCTTAATGTCATACTGCTCCAATTTGTATAGTAGTCTTCCATGTGCAACAGTATCAAAAGCTTTTCTGAAATCTAAGTATATGATATTAAAATTATTTTTTGCATCCAATTCCTTTATGACCACATTGTAGTATCCAATCAAATTAAATCAATATTTCAAAAGGGGCATGGGCCATTCTCAGGTTCCATAAATTGCTTCTCACTTCTTCACTTACCCGTGCATATCAGTACATAATCTTAAAGAAATTAATAACTCAAAATTGGGTAATTTAACACTTAACTCTTTGGAGGAAAAAATCTAACTTCCTTTGCATTGGGCTATAGGATTAACAAAAAGAAAAGGTTTAGAATACCTTATTTTAACAGAATTTATCTCCTTAGCTATTTATGTTTCATTAGAATAAATAATTAGGATGAATAAATATGAACACATAAAGCTATTTAAAATGAAACCCAACAGAGGGAAGTGTATTCTTCTCCCATGGCAAAATGCAGACATGCATGCCAGAAATTTAATATTATTACATATGAGTTTGGTGAAAAGTTGATTGGGTATGTTGGCTGTGTTCTGTTCTGTGGCATTGTATGTGTAAACGGGCTTGATAATAGGCTCTACTATTAGATATGTTAGAGGTGACATATTTAATTGTAGTGCTCCATATATAACACATGTTACAGTCTTGTTGGCAAGAAACTAAATACAATATGTTGTTAGTCTTGAATACTGTATTTGAAGGTACCTTCGTAATTATTATAATATGTGATAATTTTATTATAATGATTTTATTATTAATATTACTATAATTTTATTATGATGAGAAAACTAATTTCAGTTCAGTGTTTGAAAAAACATCTTTAAGTTGTCTGGCTAATTGACAATGATATGGTAAAATTATTTCTGTATGGATAACAGGTTTTGTTATTGTGAAGAGGAATTCTTCAATCTATTTTTTACTTTATGTATGATCTCTTGGATTAATCTATGAGGATATTTCTTTTTTGAGAAAGCATTAGTTAGATATTGTAATTCTCTTTGTAAGTCATTTTCGTTAAGGCAATATTTAATATGAAAATATAAAAATTTTCCTGGATGCAACTTTTTTCTATAAATGCAAGTTTTTAATTAATCATTATACTTAAATATTTTTAAGTTTAAGAAGTTTATACTATTATCATGTTCAATTCAAGTGTATATTTTAGTCTATGATGAACTAATTTAAATTTTTGAGAAAAGGTTATCTATAGTTAGTTTGTCAGAAACTATAAGAATATAATCTATGTAATAAATAACTTAATTGTAGAAGGAGGGGGTTAAGAATATGATCTTCTATAGATGCCAGATATATTTCTAGTAGTCTGGCTGGAATTCCTAGTCTCATCAGAAGTCCATATATTTTTTTTACAAATGCCTGAATTAAATCTGAAATGCCTAGCTTGAATGAGGAATGATGTAAGAGTAACAATATTATTTATGGAGAGAGGTGTTTTTGTTTTTTGTTTTTTGTCAATATTTTCCCAGAACTTAAGTTTAATCCATAAGTAATAAGAAGCTATAGCCACATTATTCAGTTTTTTATCTACTGGACTGTTAATGTTTCTTACATTGACAATCCAAATATCAATCACTCAATCTATTGAGAAATGGAAAGACCAAAGTACAATAATTTGTATTACAACTTAATTTGGATGCTCAACCCTGCACATGCTTTCTTTGATTCTGTGGTGATGACCATTGCCATTATTAAACTAAAGTGACTATATTTATTAATTGAATTAATTAAAAAATACAGGATGAATTTAATTATACTGTAAGGAAAATGACAAATATAATTATATATGTAATATAACTTTGACAATTTTATTTCATCTAAGCTGCCAACAGGTTCAAGTCTAGTTTACTGGCTAGTGACCAGCCTGAAAAAACCATTTAAAGCTGGAAATTAAAATCTATCATAACATCAAAACACATGACGTGCTATATAATTCAAGATGGGGGAGATGACAGAGGATTTCTTTGAATACTTAACATGGTTTTCACCACTTCAAGCCTCTGATGAACAATGTGGTGGAATTACACCAGGTGATGAAAGCTATCTACCACCTAGTATTGCCTTGTGACACAAAAGGTTGACCATTTCCCCATGATGCAAATGCCACACCTCAACTGCTGCTTCCTCTGAATCACACCTAGGTGGTCACTTCCAGTAAACCAGGTGCATTGTGTATGACGTGCTAAAGGGCAGATACCCAAGTTCCCACTATCATGAAGACGCAAGCAAAGAATTTGGTTGTCACAGAAACACTAGACATCACTGAAATTCAGTTTTGAGTCAAGAGGGTCAAATGTCAGCAATGTTTGGTTGTGGAATAAATATTTTCCAAATCCTCTATCTCCTTTTCTCCACTGTCAGTGCATAAAGTCTTCCTGGTACCAAAAACTAAAAGCTTTCCATTGACTAAAGACCTCATCCAGACCTCCTGCTAACTCTTTATGAATAGTAAATTTGAGAATTGATATAAAAATCTCACTTTTTTTTTTTTTTTTTATGTAAACTGCAAACATGAGAGGAATTATAACCTATAGTACTTAGTACCGTGCTTGGGTGGGAGACTGAGAAGACGAAAAAAAATATTTGTTGACACTAGACTTGAACTTCTGTAGACTGTAATTTTCAGGAAATACGTATGAAGAAAGGTTGTTCCAGAAAACAGCAGTTGAATGAATAAACGAGGAAGATGAAAAGTTGGTTCTGTGAGTTTGAAGTTGGACAGAAAATGGATGTTGGCTGGTGGCGGCACTTGTTTGGACTGTTTTGAAAGAGAGAGCGGAAATTACAGAAGCCAATTCAGAAGAACAGTGCCTGTGGTAGTATCTGTAGAAGAGGCATGCAGCAGAAACAGTATGTCTACGAGACAGCGAGTGGAGAGACTCTGTTAGAGATGAATCATTAATAAACCTAACTACCCTCTTCTGAATGGAATCAAGAAGCCTCAGTGAGGTTTTGGGGGCACCACACCCAGATGTGCGAACAATATTCCATGGCTGGGCAGATTTGCAATTTATACAGAGTGAGCAGTTCTTTGGAAGAAAAGTAATGCTGAGAGCAAAAGAGAAAACCAAGTTCTTTAGATGCAGAGGAAGCAATATTTGTAATGTGCTTGTGCCAAGAGAGATTAGAAGTCAGGGTAATTCCCAAAAGGTGGCACCTCCATAGCCAGGTGGGAAGGAGCAGCAGTGCGTAGCACACGCTCCTTGATTAGACCGGGGTTCGAGCCCGTCACCACCAAATACAGAGGATGCGGAAAGGTCAGGGAATGACCACCGCATATCCCGGAGCAATATGGCCTTAGTTGCTAATGCTCCTAAAAACAAAAACAACAACAACAATCCCCAAAAGACATACATCATTTTGCCTAGAAATCGGACTGTCACTAAAGATAAGCATAGGAGCAGAAGAATCCTTTTTGCGAGATATAATACAAGACTGAGTTTTAGAAGGAATGAAATCAACTAAGTTGTCTTTGCCCAATTGGAGAATTAACTGAAAATCGGCATTTAAGGAATTGGTAGCAGATTTTCGAGAAGTTGAGGCTGATTGAGCTAGACAAGGTTTCTCAAAATGGAAAGTGGAATGCAATGTGCTATCATCGACAAAACTATGGACATGTTTCAAGTCATATAAAAGAGGAAAAGAGTGGGAGAAAGAACTGAACCTTGGGGGACACTGGCATTAGTGGAAAAGTTAGAAGACAGAGAGCCATCTACCATCACCCTCAGTGAGCGATCAGAGAGAAAACTGGATAACCAATTACTAAAAACAGTTGGTAAACCATAAGATGGAAGCTTGTTTAGAAGACCTTTATGCCAAACACGATCGAAAGCCTTTGAGATGTCAAGAGCAACTACTTGTGTTTCACCGAACCTTTCAATTGAATTAGTCCATAAATGGGTAGCATAAGCCAGAATATCACCAGTGGATCGACACTGACAGAATCCATACTGGCGATCATTGATCAGACGGAAGGTTTCTAGGTAGTTTAAGAGTTGGCGGTTAATTGATTTCTCCATTACTTTAGAAAGACTAGAAGTAATTGCAATGGGACGATAATTGGATGGGAGGGATTTGTCACCTTTTTTAGGAACTGGCTGGATATGAGCAATTTCCAAGTAGAAGGAAAAACACCCTTGGAATAAGAAAGTGAAAAAAGGAGGCAAAGAATAGGAGTAAGTTCAGGAGCACAGGTTTTGAGAACAAGTGGAGAAATACCATCGGGACCTGGAGCTTTCTTATCATCAAGATTCATCAAAATCCTTTTGACATCCTTTTGATGGAAGACCACAGGAGGCATTGAATGGAGCATGTTGGGAATGGTGGGAGATGTTTTACCAAGATCATTAATACATGAGTTGGAAGAAAAATGGGATGATAGCAGGTCAGCTTTGTCCTTGGCTGAAGTGACAACAGAACCATCTGGTTTGGACAGAGGTGGGAGCAGAGATGGGCAAAAGTTGCGGCCAATAGCTTTGGCAAGAGACCAGAATGCTCGGCTACCATTAGGGCAAGAAGCAAGTTTTCTACTCTTAGCCTGTTCAACTCTAGTTTGGACTGATTAATAAGTGCTTTACAATTGTTGCGAACTTTGGTATATGCAGAAAATGAAACTGGAGAATTAGAAACAAGCCAATTATGATATGCAACATTCTTCTCTTGAACAGCCTTAGCACATTTATTGGAAAACCAAGGTTTAGTTAAAGGACGAGATTTTAAAGTGGAGTGTGGGATAAAGGATTCCATTCTTGCAAGAATAATTTCACTGACATGATGTGAGCAAACGTTGACATCAGAAGTTTTGAAACAGTAATCCGAATAAGGAAATGAAGAAAAGTCGTCTCACAGGTCATCCCATTTTGCATTATTGTAATGCCAAAACAACACGAGGTTGGGAATAGCCATGAGATAAAGGTCCCATTGGAGAAGAGACAATCACCAAGTTGTGATCTGAAGTGCCTAACGGACCTCTCACTTTGACCGTGTACTTAGAAGGATTGTTTGGGAAAAAAAGAGCGTATTGGCTGTATGATTAGGATTGTCTGGTATTCTTGTAGGTAAGTGAACAATCTGTGCAAGGTCATTAGTAACTGCAAAAGCCTCAGCATCTCGGCCAGCTGGGTCGGTGTGACTAGAAAACGGAAGCCAGCTGGAGTTGTGAACATTAAAATCACCAAGGAAAATTACCTCACTGTTAGGAAAGTTGGACTGTAGAAAGTCGAGTTGCAAAGAGAGGAAGTCAAAGAGCTCCAAGTGATTAGTGGAGTTGGGAGAACAGTAGAGGCAACAGATGAATTTGACACAATTAGGTAGAGAGATTTTAAGCCAAAGAAGATCAAAGAGAGGAGATTCCAAATTGCCAAGTGTCTCTGAAAGGGAATATCAAAACAGGCATATGCACAAGTACCACCTTTGAGGCGAAAGGAATCATACAGTGAATAATTTGGGCATCTGAGATGAGCAGTAGTTGAATCAACCGATAACTGAGATTCTGTCAGAAATGAACATGGGGTTTGGCAGACTGCAAGTGGAAATGGACATCATTGAGATTAGAATTGAGACCACATATATTTGTGAAATGAATTAGGAAGTGCTTGGGAGGTTTAGATCTTTTCGCAGATAAGCTTGCTCTATTAGTTTGACAATTCATGGTATATTCAATAGTAAGAAAAAGTGGATGGGACATGCTGTATGAAGTAATGAAATTTTTGGATATGGCATACACACAATAAGAATATACCCAGATACCTGACATAACGTGACTTCGACAATGCTTCCCGCATACACACTACTCGGACTCCCTCCAGTCACTATCCGGCAGAGTAGAGGTAGCAAGATTATACACTAGCTGATCCGGAAGCCTCCTAGAGAGTTACCAATAGGTTCAGTCTGGTGTTCTAACTAGCGGCCGGCCTGCGAACACCGTTTTAGAGCTGTACCCTTGAAATGTAAGGAATATTGGATCTCGCCACGATGTTCATCATAACCTCAAAAGTCATCAATCATACTGCATGATGGAAGAGATAGGGAAGGGTTGACCGGAACTTAGCTCTAGAGACTAAACATGGGTTCCACAACTTCAAACTCCAAAAAACAAAGTGGTGATATTGCACCGGTTGATGAGTGTCATCTACCACCTAGTACTGCCTGGTAACATAGAGGGGTGGCATTCCTCCATGTTGTGTGGGTGCCACACCTCGACCCCTGCTTACATCGGATCACACCTGGGTGGTCATCCACCATGTACTTGTGAATGGAGGTTATACCCAGAATTACTAACTGTCCCACCATCATGAAGGTGCAAGCAGAGGATTTGGCTGTCACAGACCGTCCGGACTTCGCCAAAATTGGGTCCACTTGACTTGAGTGTCACCCAAATATCAGTTCCATCAGCGTTTTAGATTCTCAGGTAGCAAGTGCAGCTTGTCTGGCATATCTGAGAGAATGTCTGTGAGAACCTCAAGGACCAACAGCACTGTATTCAGCTGTCGAAACTTTTAAGATGAGAGTATATTATATATTCTCTCATCTTAAAAGATGTATGTTTAATTTTCTGTTTTTCTAGTTGTAGAGAGGCATACGCTAATTTAATTCTTACAGAATGCTATCTTATATGTTTGCATGCATGTTATGCAAAATCCTTGTTATTTTTATTCTTAATGAATGTTTAATTTTTAAAATTTTTATTAATTCTAATATTGTACATTTTATCAATTTCTCTGATAAGATCCTTGCCTATATATTCACAACTAAAATTCAGGAAATTTAAGTTGTAGATATCTTTAACACAATTGTAACATTGTAAATATCACAATTGTAATATCTACTGTAATTGTTGTAAATATCTCTATTCCTCTCAGAAATAAACTTAATAATATATATTTCTTTATTATTAAGTCTCTGAAAGGGAACATCAGAATGGACCCATACAAATGTACCACTATGAAACGGAAGGAATCAGGACGAGTGAGTAGGGAGGATATTGTAAAGCTCCATTTCTGAAGAGCCAAAAGAAAAATTTAGCATATTATCAGCAGAACTAACAAAAAAAAGTACCTATTAAAATGAATATTACCCTAATGTAATATGAAGAATAAGAGGTTTAATGGTGCATATCTCAAGCAGGTCATTTTTCTATAAAATGGCTTTACAGTTTCACCAAGCAAATGATAATAAACAAATCTCCAAACTGATTTTGCATTTAAAATCAATTGGTAGCATAATTGGTGGCCCACCCTGTATATATTAGACAACTAAGTCTGTTACCTTTGCAGCAAGAAATAACATATTTGTATCCGGATCAAAAACAGGAATTAAAATTCTGTAAAAGAAAATTAACATTATCATTAATAATTATAGATTTACCAAACAAAACTGATTTATGGTAGAAAGATATAATTATGTTCCAAGTGATATAAGAACAAACAAATAATGTATTATAATTTCATATTTTAAATCAAGGGAAAAATTTATTCATAAATTTATATAAAGCATTAGCATTAGCATTAGTAGAGGCATATGATGCAAGAAAGCAAGCTTATTCAGCATCAGCCAAAAAAAAAAAAAAAAAAAACCCTCTCCCATTTCACCCCTCAGTTCGTTCGAAATACCTGTCCAGTTGAGCTTTAAATTTGTTTAGGCTATCAACTTCAACAACAAGTGATGGAAGTCGGTTCCACCAACCAACCACCCGCTGGCCAAAGGCAAATTTCCGCACATTTATCCGACATCCGTCCTTCCTCAATTTGAATTTATGCCCTCTGAGGTGATTATTCTGAGAAAGATGAAGAATCCCATTGGCACTGAGCATGCTCAAACCATTCAAAGCCTTATACACCTCTATCAGATCACCTCGCCGGTGCCTAGTCTCCAGACTCTGTAATTTGCAAAACTTAAGCCTTTCTTCGTAAGAGCAACCCTTTGTTCCATTTACTAATCTTGTTGCCCTTCTCTGTACCCGTTCCAGCAGCTCTACATCCTTCTTGAAATGAGGCCTCCAGACCTGTATACAGTACTCAAGATGTGGCCTAATCATTGCCTTATACAAGGGAATAATCACCTCCTTATCCCTG